>NW_025784066.1:0-26889 GCF_021130785.1 Homalodisca vitripennis
GAAATCTTTGTGTGTTGTCAAACAATAAACAGAATCAAGTTAGCCTATCTCATGTATGAAGTTATCAAAGTATATTAAATCACTACATTTTCAAGTTATCATAGTAATTTTAGCCTTGTAAACCTCTGGATTATCATAAAAATTGGATTTATAAAGTATACAAAGACACAACCACCTTAGTATTCATTAAAAGTTCTTGTTCTTAAAATACTTTTAACATAACCTTTAATAGGTTGACTTACCTTGCGTATTCTTCTTCGTCATTACTCTCGTCGCTATAATCTGGTTTGTAGGAATCACCCGAATCCTCTAATTCCTCCCCTTCACTCAAAATATCTTGAATGATCTTTCTTAATTCTTCTAACGTGGTCATTTTGTAAAACAAAGTGAGTAGCACTTCAAAACAATACGAAACAGATTAGCTGTTGAACTAGATCATCAGGTTAGTTTTGTTGTCACATCTAATGGCTAGAATTGTACGGTAATATATTATCAGCTGATGCAGTTGGAACTTTGTCATACAGTGATGAAGAGGCATAGGATATTTTACGAGTTGTGAAAAGGTTCCATCATTCTAATAAACGAAATATAAATACAAAATATTTTGCGTTGGGACAAGGTTTTCCTCTGGCAAATGGACCCGTTTTCATTCTAGTTTTATTAAATTTTGTCCCTCAAATGGAACTTTGGCATTCTCCTAGTTCACGATTTAACCACGATAAAAAACTCTAGGGAGTCAGTACATTCAATAGAGGACGTTCAAATGGAACCTTGTCATCATAAAATCTTTTTTTATTGCAGCGACATTGTATGGCAAACGTCAATACGGGGTTTTATAAAATTCCAGGCATTCATACACACAATACACATTCATACTTACAATTTTACAATCACGCCTCTTTTCATTCTTCGCCAATGCAGCCCACTTAGTACAGCAGAGTCAGTCTTCCAGGGCGGTCTCCCAGTCGAATGCCAAAAACTCACCCGCATTATAGAATGCCTGAGACACCAAAAAGCGTTAGAGGTGAGTCCTTTAAACGCCTTAAGGCGTTGGGACATGTTTAATTGGATTGGGCAGTATGTTGAGGAAATGCACACCCCGCTTGCGAGGGTAGGCGTTCATAAACTACCATTCTGTGTCTCCCCGTTCTGTGCCAAACAACTCAAAAATACGTGATTTTCTTTGTTAGTTGGAACCTTTGTCTTTCTAGCCTAACGATATGGGTGGCCTTTTCCCAAAAAAATTTGCCATTCTTAGCAAGGTCATTACAACTGTGCCTACCAAACCCGTCTCAACAACTCTTTCATTTTTTTCTGATCTTTGAGCTCCTTTCAAACAGTAAAAAGATACTAGTTTCTTAGCATAACCTGTTTGTTCTCGGTAACAAAAATTATTCTAAATTGCAGTTGCTAAAAAACAGTTTTATGTACTCTGTAGGTTTCGAGTTTTGTGGAGGCCAGTGTTTAGGTCCACTTACTTCAGAAAATGTAAATTGGTGATTGTAAGGTGGGTCATTGCCTTCCTCTACTTCGTCCCAACTACTATCATCATCGTCAGCTGGATCATTTTGTGGAACATTTTGATTGTCAGTTGTATCGTTTTGTGGGACATTTTGACTAGCCCCAGTTCTTTCCAAACTAACTGTACAACGCCTACGACGCTTTGAAACTGATATATTTGGCCTAGAGGCCTAGGCGGAGTTTTCATCTCACCACCTCAAGAGTCAGATGATGACACATCAGGGCTGGTTACGGCTGCGGTAATTGTATGTTACCTCGTTCAAGTCCTGTTGAGGTTGAAGGTTGATAAGGATCATAAATAGGATCCTCGTCTGTGTCATCTCTGCAATCATTGCTAGATTGTTGATCAGAATCACTGCTATCTAAATTAGAAGAATGTTCGGAGTCACTGTCACTTCGGAAATTTAAACCTGCAGTTTTAACAATGTTCATCAGAGTGTTCTCACTAATGGGAGATTTTGATCGTTTTCCACTCATTATTATAACACTTCACAGAGATAATGTTAAACAGCGCACAATAACCTCAAGAGAACAGACAGGCAGCCGCGAAAACAACAAAAGGCACCAAGCGAGCGATTCGTGTTGGCACTGCCAGTGCAAGCCCGCCCGCCCGCCCGCCCGCCAAGGCCACTCGAATCGCGGTAATGGTCTTGGGTTCATTACAGCAGATATATATAAAGAGCATAAAACATTTATTTTCTTGTACATCATGTATTCCTCTACTGATTGATATATAGTTACGCTAGTTTATTTAAAAAAAAGAATACATTAAAAACAAATTGATTGCGAAACAACGATATATCGTTCTGAAACAGCCAAAGAGTTAAGAAACCCACATGTAGTTATCCAACCACTTGGCTGTGCATCAAAAACTCTTCCCAAAGGTGCATCCTTCGCTTCGACAGTTCAATGTCCATTCTGACTCTTTGAAACACGAAAAGGGGAGCAATAAACATGTCCCCAGCAGTGTTAATAGAAAGCAGGAGAGTGACATTTCTACCACGTTCGGCGGGTACTCAGCTTGCCAACCTGTTTCTTGCCCTTGACGGACATTACTTTAAATCGATTAGTGTGAAACATGTAACGCCAATTTCATCTGCATTGAAAATTTTTGATGGTACAAAATTGTACTTTTCAACAAGGTCAGCAAACTTGTAAAAAAAATATCTACTTCCTCTTTGCTAAACTCCGCTGCTCTCTGCAGGCTGGTTGATTGTGCCGTCCTCAATACTGAAAATCTATATACCTCTTCATAAACTCGTAACAAAAGTCTTTACCTACTTTTTTCTTTAGCCTTATTGAACCTAGTCTTAAGCAAAAGACAGGTGTGCGAAATTATTAGTTTCTAACGTTTGTCTCTGACTTCGGTCCTGCCTTATTGTGTTAAACTGGGGATCTTTTTTGGCGTAGGCATTGGCCACAACCAGTGCACGCGGTGGACACAGATTATCGCTATTCTAAATATAACTATGATACCTTTACGTGCTTTAGATTTTTCTTCAAAATTATTAAAGAAGCCTGTTCTTATTCTACCACTACCTACAGGGAGATTAACTCTCGTACATTCGACTTTGAACGTATCGGATGATTTTACAGAATCCGCGTTACTTTGAATTATCCCGCCATAGATTTCAAATAAAACATCACCGTTGACTTGGTCTGCAGGTTGAAATGCAACATAGCCCGGGATCCTTACTTTTTAAATTTAGACTGTGAAGTGTGAAGCCGAGGTAGTCTGAATCTGAGCTATTTTGGTTTCATTTCGTTTACCTTTTTTTGAAAACCCCGTCCTTAACCAATCGATTTTCATCAATTTTTTATAGGGACGGGATTTAAATTTGAAACAATTATAACGATACAGTTCACAGCACAATCTAGATGAAACCGAAACATGTAGATAAGGATGCTGAAAATGAGTTATTAGAAACAGTTTTGAAGTATGTTCCACCAGAAATTCACACGAAAACTAAATTGAATAATTAATGATCATGGAAGAATTGTTAGAAAAAAAAAACATTTTCGAACAAATATAAGAAACAATTGGTCAAGAGAAATCTTGGTGATTTATAAAATTAATAACACAGATCCTGTGACTTATAGTATAAAAGATTTTAAATAATTAAGAAATAACCGGAAATTTCTATGAATACGAATTGAGAAAGTCAAAGCTGTAATTTTGTTCTAAATAAATGGAGTCTCAAAAGAAATAAACGAGAGTGTCAAGAATTTAAAGATTTTGAAGAATTTTTTAAAATTAAGAATAGGGTATAGTGCGCCTATATCGCACCCGTTAAGCACTTTCATGTTCATTTTAAGTAAACAAATTTTTTTAATATTTTGTTTTTTTTCAATGTTATTATTAAGGGCTATACAAAGAGGATTTTATGGTTATTTTTGGAAATAAGTAGCCATTTAACAAAATTGCGAGCTAAATACAAAAAAGGTTTTTCTTAAATTGCACTTTGTGAACATGCACCTCCATTGTGCCTAAATTGCACCGTTTTAAAAATCACGTTTTGGGAGAATAAAACCACGAAATGTCATAAAAAAAAAACCATTTTATTATGAATCATAGACATGAAAAGAAAACTTGTACTATGTTTTACAATGAAATTAACATCTTTGATGTCTTGTGACAGCGTAGTTCCATAATGGACAACAGGCATATTAGTGTGAACGACAAATACGCGATCTTCAAAAGATCTTTGTTTATAGGCCAAATCCCAGTGGCTCTGAAGCCATTTTATAGCCTTAGTTACGACGGCTGATTTTGGATAGCTTTCGTTCAGTAGATGGCTTACAGTAATTTTTGTCAAATGAGTTCTAAAGTAAACCTCAACATGCCTTGTGGAAATTGGTTTTCAAGGGTCCAAAGAAACTGACTATCTAGCGGCTGTAGCCTGTGACGTGTGTGTTGGTAGGGAAAACAAGATGACCCCATGATCTCTGGCATATTCTATAACCTCCAGATCTTTTGTATGTGACGTTATGGCCATATAAATAAAACCATGTTGTTTTATCTTTACTAGGTTTGATAAAATACACAAAGGTTTTTAAGCAGTTAAAAAACACCTCAACATTGCTCCAACCACTCTCAGTCATGTCAAAAGTGTTCCCAAGAGGAGCTCCAATTTTCCATTCGGGTTTGAATCTCAAAACCTTTGAAAACCTTTGATTGGTGGTATAAAAACACCAGCTGCACTCATACAAAAATATCCCAGTGGTCAGGGTACCCCTTTCTGCACTAGTCATTGACCCCACTTGATGTTTCCCATTTTGAGCCAAAACCTTACGTTGTCTCTGCACGGTTGAAAGGGCAGTCTCGTCGACATTGAAAATGTCATAGGCCTGCAGCTTGTTTTCATCAACTATTTTTGTCAGGGTATCGTAGAAAATAACCCGTTCTTTCCTTTATATACCCACTCGGCCCTAGCTATTGATGTTGCCTTGGGTTTTTCGTAAAGACAACTGTGGACGCCTTGAAATAAAAGAATAATACCATTTAATCCCTTGCCATTTTGGTTTCCATATTGAATATATGCGGGTAGACCATTAACCTCAGCTAGTTGAAACGCCAACTTCTTCATATCTTCTCGGGTAACTCCAAGAAACATTGGAACATTTTCTCTTAATCTGATATACGTGCTGTACCAATTCATTTTCCAACTCAGCTGGCAAGTCTTGGGGTCGACCGAACATCTGTTTAGAATCCAGTTTGCGTAGGTATTTGTTTCGGCAAGGTGACGTTTTAATGTTTTTTTTCGGCACCCCGTACACCCGACAAACTGCATTAATGCCCATATCACACCGTTCTTGAATGACGCAATTTGCCCTTTCCAATATCCTCTTCCTTCCATATACCGTATTTTCTGCCTTTATTCTCCATCTGAAATGAACATCATATTAGCCGAAATTACACCAGTAAAAAAAGTGGTGCAATTTAGGGAAACCGGTGCGGTGTATTTTAGGCAACTCTCCATATTGAAACTAACTACTTCGTGTTTGAGGTTAGGTTGCATATTTTAAATCGAACTACGTTTCATTTAAAAGCTAAGATTGTCTACTATATAGTGATGTAATAAGAATTTTACTCACCCTTCACATGACCGTGGCACCATAAAGTCAAAATTACCAAAAATAACAAGCGCACTGTGAAATAAACAAGTTTTTTATACGAACGACAATCAACTCCCTCAGTAACCCAAGTGAGTGGCGTGACTGTTTTTACTGTTAGAGCTTCACCTCAGCTAGTTTTGGAACATTTTCTCTTAATCTGATACGTGCTGTACCAATTCATTTTCCAATTTTTTTAGAATCAGTTGCGTAGGTATTTGTTTCGGCAAGGTGACGTTTTAATGTTTTTTTTCGGCACACCGTTCTTGAATGACGCAATTGCCCTTTCCATATCCTCTTCCTTCCATATACCGTATTTTCTGCCTTTATTCTCCATCTGAAATGAACATCATATTAGCCGAAATTACACCAGTAAAAAAAGTGGTTGCAATTTAGGGAAAACCGGTGCGGTGTATTTTAGGGCAACTCTCCATATTGAAACTAACTACTTCGTGTTTGAGGTTAGGTTGCATATTTTAAATCGAACTACCGTTTCATTTAAAAGCTAAGATTGTCTACTATATAGTGATGTAATAAGAATTTTACTCACCCTTCACATGACCGTGGCACCATAAAGTCAAAATTACCAAAAATAACAAGCGCACTGTGAAATAAACAAGTTTTTTTATACGAACGACAATCAACTCCCTCAGTAACCCAAGTGAGTGGCGTGACTGTTTTACTGTTAGAGCTTCACCTTCGCTCCGCGTGGAGCGCTGTATGTCTGTTCATTTTGCCTTATAACCAGTAGTGCATTTTAGGTACAGGTGAAATTTAAGCGCACTTCCCTTACTATTATTGTAAGGATTGTAATAAAATATATAAAAAAGAATTATACGATAAAATGGAAAACTTATCTTTGGTAGAGAAAGAATGCACACGGTGTAAAAAGTTGAGAATAATTTCTGAATTTAACAATAATGGCATTATAGTAAAGATAAAAAAGAAGCATACTGTAAAGAAATGTAATTTTTTCTAGACCAGTTGATTGCGTACGTTGAAGAGAAATTCAACAATTCTATAATCTTCAAAGACATTTACAAACAAAATATTATAATTCAAGATTTTAGTAAAATGTAATAACTTTATCATCGTGTAATTTATATATTTTATAAATCCGTCGAGATTCTATCATATTTTGAGTAAAATAATTTCCGTTGTATAAAATATTCAAAGATTTTTTTATTTGATTATAAAGATTTATTTTTTTTTTTGAGCTCTGGTAACATAATAAGGGTATTCCCATATGTGATTCTTCTTATTCAACACTAAAACGTGGTGTTTTTTCTTATCAAAATCTTTAAAAACAAGATTCGGGTTACATTAAATCAAATTTTTACACGTTGTTTTGCAATTGTGTAAGTTTTCATATCATCTTTAATTTGCAAGTGTTTAACTTCGTCCTCTAAATATTTAATCTTGTTTTCAAGTTTGTACTCACCAAATTTACGAATGCTTGATAAAACCTCTTAGGTAACCCAATTTTTTTAACGTTTTTGCCTTTTTTTATGTGATCTCAAAATTAAAGATTAAAGTCCTGATTCATTGATGAAAATAGTGTTTTCTTAAATATTTGTTGTGGTACTATTTATAGACCCACAGTTATTTTTATTAAAATACTGAAATTTATCCTCTTCATCAACATTTATTCCGATTGCTTGTTTTGTATTTTCATATTCTAGAATTATAGACACATCTTTCGCTTTAAACCAAATTTGATTTATTTTCGTCAACAATCGTGAAAATGTCTTTATTATTGAATTTAAAGTTGATTATTTGATAAGTCTATAACTGTCTCCATTTAGATAGGAAACAATTTAACTAGCAATTATTATTTTGGCTGTAAAGACCAGATTCATTGATAAAAATACTGTCAGGATGAAGATTTTTGAAGAGTCTGTTTATAGCCCCTTTGTTGTATAATTCAAAATATGATATTTTATCATCATTGTCGACATTTATTCTGATTGGTTGCTTTGTATTTTCATATTCTAAAATTTCTGCAACATCTTTCGCCTTAAACCAGAATTCATTATTGTCACCCACAATTGTAAAGATATGTTTGTTATCAAATCTAAGTTGATTATTGAGCCGATCCACAACTGTCTCCATTTAGATAGAAAAATAATTATCTAGTAACTTGTAATCTTAAATAAAGTGAAGACCACAGGGGAAAAACCTTACAAGTCACAATTACCAAACTTTTCAGGAGAGTTTTTTTACTGTTTTAATCTAATGCAGCTTAATAAAAAACTAAACAAAAAAGGTCTAATATGTTTTTCTTTTTTTCTTGGTATTTTTGAGTACTGTTATGTTGATATATACACCTTTTTCATTAAGTACTTAGTAGAAACGTAAATTTTCTAGGTTTTGTGCAGTTGTGCAGGGGAAAAACCTTACATGTCCATGGACTTTTAAGGTTTTTTTTCCTGAACAATTCTTGATATAAGGTACTCTAAAATAAAAGAGCAAATGTAAGTGAAAAGTAAACTTTAATTACACTAGATCTAGATTTTACTAAGGCGTTTTCTACATACAGTACTTCACTTGTGTTTTAACCTACTGTAGTATGCCTGTGCGTTTGGTCCACAAAAAATCTTCAGTGCTTGGAGGTCTTCAAATTTGGGTTTTGGGAGAGGCAAAGTACCTGTTGAAAACGCAATAACATTAGTTACAGTAGGGCCTAGGTAATGTAGGTTGATCAAAAACTGAGTGAGATAGGTGAAAAATTAAGCTAGTTGTTAAGCTAAGGTATTCCTTGCGCAAATTAAATTTGATCTGTAAAATAATAAAAGTTGTCTTCTTACCTTTCATATGCTAGACCCGGGAGCATACACTCTCCTTCGTACAAAGTTTTCCCTTGGAGATGTTCTTCTTGGTAAAATTCTAGACTTGGCTGAGTCCTCTTCTTCTTTATTCTTCTCTTCAGCTGTTTTCCCTTTTTTGTTTATTGGTTTTTTGTATTTTTTGGGGTGGAAGTACAGGAGCTTTTCACCCAGTGACCGTGGTAGGACTCCCTATACGATATTAGTACAGAGTGACAGAGTGTTCTTTTTCAACTTTTAACTTCGTAATGGGTCTTGTCTGAAAAGCTAGTTTGCTACTCTCATATTATCTAGAAGTAAAAGTGTTCAGTCCATTGACCTCACCATATCTTGCCTTACTTCGATCACTTCAAAAGGTGATGGGCGTTTACGTGCATTATGGAAAACATCAAAAACCAATCTTCGGGCATTTCACACCTGGCTTTGTTGTTTATTAGAGCGGTGTTCTTATCGCACTCTAAGTAGGAGTGCCCCTCTAATGGGAAATATCATCGAGACACTTTTTTAAAAATCTTTTCTGTGTATGCACTAATAGTACGGGAGCTAGCAAACGTTTCTAAAACAAGAATTTCATGTCAGCTGATTTTTTGATATGCTGTCTTTTCTTGCTCTTTCGGTTGGAGACCGGGCTATCTGGCTGACGGTAATGGTTGCGTTTATTAATGCGCATCTTACCAGCACAGGTAAAAATCCTGAAGTTTAAAAGAATGTTTTTTTATGCGTAATTTTCATAAAGTAAAGTATAAAATATAACATTTTATCAATAAAAACTGAATTATTATATAAAAAAAACAAAAACAATTACATAAATTTTAATCTATTTTTTTACAGATGATAAGAGCATTGGAAGACAATGACAATTCCCAAGACGATGATATAAATAATTCTGCTGTGACAGGGAAGATGATGATGATGACGATGATTATTATGAAGATGCCGCCTTTTTTGTGACTCTATTATAGAATGAAAATATTTGAAATTTACAAACAAAAACTTTACATTAAATATTTGTAATTTACATGTTATAATCGCTTTTGAATAAAAAATGTAATTTTTGAACCTTTCTATGCTATCTAGGTTTTTAATTCCATTCTTTTCAATTTATACTTATTTTAATTTTGTATGTTAAAATTTTTTTTCATCCCAAGTTGTATTTACTACAATAAAGGCGGTAAGTAATGTATTTTTTGCAATTATTTTCTGTCCCATTCTTAAAAATATTCTGTTATACATTAGCCCGAAGCGCAGCCGTCGCTTATTTTCTGTCTCATTCTTAAAAATATTCTGTTATACATTAGCCGAAGCGCTGCTGTCGCGTCTCTCTTACACTTCATACTGGTTCAGCGTTGATGTGCAGCAGCTAAAGTAATAGTAAAGTGAGCAATTCCCGCTCAGTCGTTTAGCTGCATCGGCTTTTTATCATTTTGCACCAGTGTAAGATCTATTGGTATTCGTGAACATGGCTTATCAGTTCTTTTGACTCCAAAACATCCTTTATTAAAATCATCTTATAGTCCAGGGTGGGTTTTATCGACATTATTTAAATAATCTGATAATTTTACACAATAACTAGCGTAGTTTAGAAGTCACCCATACGTATACTTCTCGAAAGATTTATGTAATAACTAATCAACTGGATGTAGATCATGTAGAACTGTGCATGCTTTTCCCATGGGTACCTTGCCTGGTCTTTGCTACGTATTTCTTGTATGAATTGAACAGTTGCAATAACATTTCATTAGGTAATAAATCAGTGTCCGTTGATGATGAGAAGGAAATTTTTTTCTCCTGATATTCTAAAAGATTCTTCATAACTTTGTCCTTTTAAAAAATCATATTCAGCATTCTTTACTTTTCAAAAATTGATCAAAATGTAACATCTGTAAGGTTAATGCCATCAACGGATGTAGACGTTTGCAACGATTAAATTGTTTACCCTCGATTATTCCATTTACAGACCCTGAAGCAATGATTTTACTCTTCAATCATCATGTGGGATTGACACAAATTGACAAATAACACAAACACGTGACTTTAGACTGACGCCATGTATTGTTGTCCATTTGCCGAAGCGCTGCCGTCGCTTTCTGTCTCTCTTGCACTTCAAACTGTCTCTCTCCAACCACAATCATCATACCGCAATACTTTTCATTACTTTTTTTATTTATATTTAACAATCGAAATAACGTCTGTCAAATTAATTTTAGATTATTTTATGTTTAAATAACATAATATAAAAATTACAGACCTTTCTAAAATACTTTGAATTTTTTATAAAAAAAAAATAAAATTTCGCGTTATGGCACATAATTAACAACAGTAAAAATGTCTGGCAATAAAAAAATTAATGTCTGGTAGATCTATCTAAAGGGAAAAAAATTTGAAAATTACGCATAAAAAAACATTCTTTTAAACTTCAGGATTTTTACCTGTGAGGTAAGATGCGCATTAATAAACGCAACCACTACCGTCAGCCAGATAACCCGGACTCCAACCGAAAGAGCAAGAAAGACAGCGTATCAAAAAATCAGCTGACTTGAAATTCTCTCTCGAAAACGTTGCTAGCTCCTATACTATAAGTGGTGGCACAATCTAATGACCGTCGTATTTTTTTTTTGTTTCTGGCCTCCACATGAGTTACAAAATATTTCCAGTTCCAAAATGGAAGGGTCGAGTCGGTTTGTTCACAAAAAAGAACACACTTCGTCACAACCCTTTTTAGCTACAGTTTCAGGGTACATTGAGCTATCTGACAACACGTGAATGTTAAAAATATACAGGGGACAATTGACGTTTATAATAAACATCATTTGTCTGGATGTTGGGGCAAGCAAAGTTTTCGCTGAAGTCCATACATATTGCTTCTTTAAAGTTAGACTGTTGTGCAGTTTTTTCCTTCCCTTTTTTTATTGTAGAAAGCTTTTTACTTACGAAAATGAACTGCATGTTCCACTTCAGTTTTTGCCAAGTCCTTAAGTAAATTTCTTTTTGCCTCTTCGTTATTAGATTTAGCTATTTCTAGAGATAGACACTTTTGCTTGGCTAAAAATGCGTCGCAGTTACTGCAGGTGTCTGAACGAGGGTAGCCAAAACTAATGTTGAAATCTCTGTTTAGAACTGTACGGTAAGTTTCATAAGATACATCTGTAGCCTCCTCATGGTGCTTTATTAAAAACATTTCGTGTATTTTGTTTACATTTAATTCTTCAGAAAATGTATACTTTGTTTGTTTTTTTAAACTGTAGTGGCTATTGCGACTTAGGAATGAATTTATATGGTTGTGTAACTTATTAAGCGTTTCTGTGTCAGTCTTATGTGGACGGTTGTCATGGTGGCCCCTGCCATCTCGTGGGGGGTCTGGGTTAGCTTTAAGTTTCTGCAGTAGGTGATTAAGTTTCCCTTAACCTATGTCATGAATAGACAGAAATCCTTTCTTGCACACTGCTATGTCTAGGACTTCATAATTTTTCTTAACACGAACTATAAATATGTTTTGTTACGTCCCTAAAGACCTCCTCTGTTTCATCCTTCCTCGGTCTCCTACGTTCCACTTGACAAATCGAGATAAGGCCAGACAAATAAATGTTGATTTCATCATGACACTTAAAACTATTCATACGTTTGATTACTTGTTTACGTTCATCATCACTAACCTTCTCAAAACACTTATTCCTACACTTACAGTCTTGTCCAGTTTCATGTAGCTGTAGCTTCATAAGCTTGTTTGCGTCCGACATTCTGCCATGTTTAGGTCTTTTTTCACTTTTTGTACACTTAAAATAACTATTAGTCTCATCTTCATCACACAAACCCTCCATTCTGTCTTTATAAAATAAACTTGAAACACACAACACGACTTTAGTAAAACGTAACAACACTAACAAGCACTTTAAGGTTAGGTTTTACTCATCTACAGTGACAGCTGAATTAACAGTTTGGCTCAGTTAAGAATTAGAGTAGCCAACCTATGAACGGACTTATAAGGTTTTCCCTCTGATACGCATGGACATCTAAGGTTCTTCCCCTGTACGGGTGTTTTTTCAAATATTAATATCATGTGACTTGTCAGGTTCTTCCCCTTGACTATAACATAAAAAATTCGCACTTATTTAGATGTATAAACCAGGACAAAAACGTAATTTTGAGAAATAATGGACTTATAAGGTTCTTCCCCTGTGGTCTTCAAGTGTTGTTTTACTCTCATTATTCAATAAATTTCCTTCAGAGTCTTGTATAGTCAGAACGATTTTTTGAATTCTTTTAATGTTTTTTCTAATTGGAATATAATCGATGTTATTCAGTTTTTCACTGATTTTTTATCTATAAGCAACATTTGGGTAAAATGTACAATATTTCCGATTCTTTGTGTAGATGTTCGGTATGATTTTCAAAACTAGGTTCAATGAGATTACAATATACTTCAATTACATCAATTGGTCTAAATTTTGGCGTTCTATTTCCTAAATATATCTGATTTGGCTCAATTATTTCTTGAAGAAACCCTAATAAATCTACTATAATTGTTGTACTATAATTGTTGTGTACTAAAATCTCTTACTGGTGATTTTATTTGAATTTTGTTAAAGAGAAAATGTTTTGGCATTTCAAATTTTGTTTTCGTCAAAGTTCTCAAAGAAAAGTTCTCAACAGCTTACCACAAGTTCATTACTCCTTACAATTTTTCATAGTGTGGTATCTTTTAAAATATTCCCCTGGATGTAGTCGTAAATTGACTTTTCCTTACTGTTCGAGCTCCAGGTTCTCGGTTTGTATTGTACAATATGAAGGGATTCACTACTGATATTTCCAGTAACAAAAAACAAAAAAAAATTTCGATACCATTTTAGTGATTTTCTAGTAAATGAATAGGAGGAGACGTAGTGGTCAGTTAAATCGACTTCCCCCATGAATTCGTTATACCGGCAAATCACTGAAGGTTTTTCAATTGTTTTCTTCCTTCCCCACCTTCCACTATTCGTGTAACAGTTTTATTTCTTTTATAATAAAGAGTAGTTCAACATTGTGACTGACCTTTTATCCCTCCATTCAAGCACATGAATATTTGGATCATTATGAATGGCTTGCTTTGTTTATAGATATATCATTCTTTTTAATTTTTGTTTTTTTTCTGAATTCCTGTGGAAGCTGCTTCCTCGTCCTATTAATTGTTCCCGTCAAGTATATTTTTCTCGTATAAAGTTCTTTTGCCACCTCAACGCTTGTATAATACATATCGGTGAATAGATGGAAACCTTCAACATCACCATAAGCATGTTCAAGTTTGTCAACTAACGATAGGACAATCCTACTGGTAACAAGCAATTCAGGTCTCTCTAGTTGGGATGTCATGATTGATCCCATATAAGGATCCAAGAACACAAACATACCCACACTCAGCATCCGTAACAACAAAAATGTTTATCCCCCACTTATAGGGCTTATCCTTATTGAACAATTTGAACATTACTCGTCCTTTGAACCCTATTGTGCTTTCATCCAAACTAAGATTTTTTTAAAAGAGCGGAAATATTCTTGAAATTTTGTTTCTAAATATTTTATGAATCTTTTTACCTTACCAGATCTTGTAAGGGTCCTAACAAAGGGCCTCTAGTTTGTGGGGTGCCTAAGTGCAATGCCCAAAATAATTGCATAAATCTTTGCCTCGAAAAAATACTTTTGAAATAGGGTTGGTAATCCAAAATGATAGTCGAGAAATAATCTTGCATCGCAGGTTTGGGATTAAGGGCATCTTGAGAACTAATTCCAATAAACGCTCTCATTTCAGGCACTGTGCAATCTACCCAGGTACGCCATGCAGGATGTTTTTGTAAGGGAGTGTTTATTTTAATTTTGTCATTAGGGTATTTATTTGTCTCTTCTACAATCTGAATGAAAAGCTCATCGGTGAAAAATAATTAAAAATAGTCTATTTCGGACTCCCTATTAAATCCAGGTGGAGGTTTGAATCCACAATTATCTTTAACTTTGTGTACAAATTTAGGAGAACTTACATCTTCTTCTTTCCATTGTCGCCTATTACCTGTTGGAGGAGGTGTAGGTAAGTATAATATCATCCCCCATTTTTTTTTTTTTTTTCAAGCAATATGGTTCAGAAGCTTGTAGATATAATATAGATGAAGAAAAAAAATATAATCTGTTGGATGTCAGTGGGCAGTAATACTGGCCTGAGGAGGGTTCGAACATTTTGGCAGTGTCCAGTATTACTGGCCAGAGGAGTGCAATGCTCAATCCGAGAGCAAATCATTTAGAGTAGAAGAAGAAAATGGCAGCGGTAAGTAATACTGGACTGAGGAGTGGTAGGACAATTACACAACACAAGGATCAGAGTGCTAAGGGTTAAAACTATTTACAAAAATATTTAACTTTAAATATATCTTCTTAAAATTGAATCTTTCTGTAATGAATTTTATAATTACAGTAACACTAATACAGTAGAATAAACAAGGTATGAAAACCAAACATTATTCTTTGGTTATACTAAATAAAACAAAAATGAAAGTAAAAGAAAATTTTATGAGATCTGACTTTCTTGCGACAGTTCTTAAAAACGAAAGTATTACATTTGAACATTACATAGGCCAATATGTACGAAAAAACTAAAACGTGGTCATTTTGTCTTAAAATCTTAAAAGTTAATGTATATATTTGAAATGAAACTAAGTCATAAATTTAACGAATCACAAATGAATATCTTCTTGATTCACCTTATACATGATTACAGATAATACACTAAAAAAGGTATACAGATACATCATTCATCTTATATTGAATACAATTAAAATAAGGAATGATTTGAAGTAAAAAAATTAAGACATCTGAAACGTGTTTTATTGATTTTTTTTAGCATAACTTAAAACGTTCGTAAAATAATTTATGTTTTGTGGAAAGGTGCAAAACAATTTATACAGAGAGCAACTTTTCACTTGTCACATTCAATGCTACAACGTTTTGTTTTTTTTTTGGTGCTGCATCTTGCACAACGACGACTGCTTGTAACTATAGTTAGGTAGGATTAAATTTCCAGCTGCCGCAAAGTCGCAGTCTTTACATACCAAACGATCAAACCGGCCAAACTCCTGTCGCTCGAAATCCATTCACTGCGCTCTCAATTGTAGGCGATTTCGAGTAAGCCTCTGTACACAACCAAGCCACCTGATACTGCGTAACACACACACACACACACAGTGATGGGTGGAGGGCGATGGTGAAGGGGCGTGAGTAGATTTTTTTGGTGTAGGGTTAAGTGCCTTTAATTCATGTATTGCGTCCAAAAAAGGCTGCTTGTACTCTCACCAAGATCCGCCTCTGGGTACACGCTGCGACTGGTTTAGGCGTGTGTCTAAAACGGTCGAGTTGTCGACTAGTGTAAATAAATTTGGAGACCAGGGCATTACATAATAAACATTGCACAGATTGCAGTAGAAACCTGACAACATATAATGAGTTATATATTAGTAGGTCCAGGAGTATGCAAAAATCCATGTTGGTGAAGTTTATAAAATATAAGAAACGTACACTACAACCAAGAATAGATTGATGCACCAGAAATGTAGGTTTATGCCACAGGAAACGTTCGAACATAGTTTCACTATTTTTATTCTAACTTCGTTATAAAATCATATAATGTAATAATAACTTTACAGAATTGTTCACAAAAGACTAGGCAAAAAGAAAAGAAAATTTGTAAAAAATTAATTTTTTCGACATTTTTACTGTAACCGTAAGGTAAGAATTCAAAAGAGATCAAAATTAATTTACTTTCTTTCAGTATTTCAAAACACATATTTATATTTATTTTTAGTACACATTCGTACAATGTTCAGTAAAAAGTACTGTTCTCCATTCCAGTGTAGCTTTGGTTTGTCGACTACAAAGAGACTTACTGACAGCAAGTGTGGGCTTTCAGATGTACTGGAACCAGCCGTTGAAGACCTAGTCGTAGTATTGTTCATGGAAGCACTGCTGTTGGAAGGGCTGTTTGATGGTACTGGACTAGCAGCTGCCTCCTACTCACTTTCATCTTCTGTAGTTGCAATCATATTAAGTATTGCTACTTTTGCTTTGTGAAGCTGTCGACGGGGCAATTTACGCATGGACTGAGCAACACTAGCTAAAAATAGGTCTACTCCATCTACTGGTCTACTGGGCGTCTGTTTCAATTCCATTTTTGATCATGTTTTTGTTTCATAGAAGTAATAATCTTATCCGCGCCCTTATCTAGCCTCGTTCGTTTTCTCGGTCCTCCGGTGTCGGCGGATTAGCAGGGATGGAAAACTCGTTTTCCTCGATTTGAAGTTCAGTGAGGTCGTCTTCAGAGTGCTCTAGGTCGTCAGTTGCTTCGGGGGTGATAACAAAATTGTTATAATTACAATGCTGGTTCATATGGCAAAGAATGTGACAGCAGCATATTTTTTGACAGTGCGATGGGAAAACGATTTTATAGCTACTCTATGGCTGTGCCTCCTGATGAACCATTAATCGCTCGAGGTACTATTTACCATACGTTAATCTAGGAGACAAGGGGTTTTCCCTCAAACGGTTCCTTATGCGCCCTTTCCCTCGAAATGAACATCTGTCTAAAAAAGAACGAATATTTAACTACAGATTGTGTCGGAGTAGGCGAGTCGTAGAAAATGCCTTTGATATTCTATTTTAAACATGGCGCGTTTATTTTAGACCATTTATTTGCAAACTCGATACAGTACAAAAAGTAATCAAAGCTACAATATTGTTCTCCACAATTATATGGCCTGTAAATGAGACATGACAGAAGTAGGATCTCAGGAAGAAGCGCTGCAAGACTACAATTCATGTTGCAAACCTTTTACTCGATTTGGGAGCAAGGCTGCTAAAGAATCAACCGAAATTCGTAAAAACTTCATGGCTTACTTCAATTCAGTCGAGGGCAGTGTACAGTGGCAAGACAAGTTCTCATAGATTAATATTTGAATCCTGCAGTACAAGTTGTGCAGTACATAATTGTGTTGCTTATACATTTCAACTACTTAGAATTTGTTTAGTTATACACTGATATTGGAATTATTAGTTTGTTATAGGTCTACAAAAATTAATTTACTGCTCTAGAGCGTATTCATTAATAATTATTATTATCAAAATTATATTTTCATTATTACATGCAATACTATTTCTATTATTAACTTAGTAATTAGGGCATTCAATATTTTGATACACCTTTTTTAAGACTATTGGTTTTTATATTTGGTTATATATAAGATGCACTTGAAACGATTATTTTGTAATTTTTGTGTTGGTGTTTTCATTTTTTTTAATACGTCTTTTTGTTTTTAAAATAAGGCTTATTGATTTTTGTTATACTTCAAACACAATATGAAAAATAACAAAACAAAATGGTTGAATATAAACATGATACTAGAGTAATCATTAAATATTTGTACTTATTACATAGAAATTATACTTACTTTCCTCGTTCATTTAGCTGGAAACTTCATCCAGGCTTTGTCCTTCAACAGATTATCCCGGTAGTCTGCCAAGGAACTATCCCACAGTACAGGATACTCACGAACCAATTCAATTAAAACTTCCATTCCAAAGAAATAAACAAGCACGTGGTGGTGTCTACTAGGAGTAGACAGTGGCAAGAGCGGTGCCCCGGTGAGGGGGTTGGGGAGGTGCTTTATGCGCATGAGCGAGCCATCGTAGCTTTCACCGGCGTCGGCCAAGAATCGTTCCAGCCGCATATCACAGCAGACGGCGGCCGACGCGACGAACGTTGCGCCACGTCGCGTCGGTTATGTCAGTGTGACTTGTCCTATTTGATAACATGGTTAGCGATTATTTTAAAAATCCATCCGCAGATGGACGGACGCTACGCCACGGTAGTGTGACATGGCCTTTACTGTAACGCTCGAGAAAGCTCAATGCACTGCACAATCGTTTGGTTTTGTGCTCATCATTCAACGTTTTCGGTACCCACCGTGAACACAGTTGCCGATAATTTGAACGTTCAGACACAATTTGATGTTCTCGTAAAATATGTTGTCCGCGCCAAATTTTGCCCTACATGTAATGTTTGAAACGCCCAAGAGAAAAAGTAATACACTTACTATTATTAGCACAAATACTTTAGTAACTTTATTATTATTATTATTCAGTAATAAAACTATTAAAAAAGGTGAAGTAATTAGGCTTACCATTTTTATTGGCTGGCCACTGGATCCATACTGTTGGATTACACTGTAAAGTTTCTGTTCATAAACATTAAATTACTCAAATAAAAAGTATAATAAAGATATTTACATATTTACACTGCACATAATGTGACTCAGGTTCATTGTTCAAAGTGTGACGGTGAATACACTCAGGGTGCGGTCCTTTGTCACACTTCACGCATACAAACACTGATCGCCGTTATCCTTTCTGTACTGCATGCCTTACATAGTCTTTACATCCTTTCTGGTAATTTTTTATTCCAAATAATGGTCTTGTTGGCTGATTGATAGGACCAGGATTCATCGCACTTTTATGAAGCAGCCACTCATTTCCAAGCTCATGGACAATTGCCTCGGAATATTCTAAACGCGACATGGCTTTTCCTGGTTTCACATTGTCCTTATATAGAATGTAAGATTTAAGAATCATTCTTCCCATTATACTAAAAAACCACTTTCTTCCATAGCTTGACTGTTTGACGTTCATCTAAATAGGCATAAACCATCGTGTCAGAAACATCAATTCCTCCCATATACTTGTTGTACTCAAGTATTACATTTGGCTTTTGAATGATTTCCTCTTCTCTCTGGGGTCTCACATTCCGTTTGGTTGCTTTCGATGACGTTGAAAGCAATAATACCTGCTTCTTTTGACTCTTTTTATCTCGGTGTCCTTATAAAAGCATTTAACCATTTTTGAAAAATTTGATTTGAGACCCATCAGGGATCCCTTTCCTATTCATTCTTATATTTGAGTTGTAATAAATTCCAAGATTATACAGTGGCTCTGCCAATGGTAGGGATGCAAGAAAGTTGTCTGTAAAGATATGAAACCCTTTATTCAAATAATTACCTATTGTCATGAGTTTGTTTACAACAACATATCCAAGGCCAAACTCCCGTTGCTGTTGTTTCTCTTCAATACAGACACGAGCTCCTTTGTATACATATAATGCAAGAACATAACAGAGTCGCACAACATCCAAACTTTTACAACCCTACGGTGGTGTTGCTTTTTTTCATATACTGCTGTAATACAGTATGGGATTTTGTCCCAATGAGAGTCTCATCAATAGATCGCTGCTCAAGAGGAGTACAGTAATACGTAAAGAGAATGTTTGCGTGATCAACAAGGGGCTGAAATTTTCCACATGGATCGTTTAAGTTTTTTTTAAGGCAAGGACTTACCAGATTTCCGTATTTTACGTTTTGGGGGGGTCGATGATACAATATGATCACTTAAAAATTCTGAATCTGATAATTGGAATGGTTCATAGTCTTTGTCTACGTCAGAATCGTCAATTTCACTTGAAGACGATTTGTGAATATCTTCATCAGATGTTGGGGTGATGTGAACATTGTGCTAATAAAAACCAAATGGTTCTCTTATAAATGAAGAATCACTGATAATTCTGCTGCTTTCATTGTCCAAAACAACTTCAACAACATTCCGTAATAACTCATAATCACTTGCAGTGTTCTTATTAGACATAGTTTGTAACTTAGTAAAATATAATACACACGGAAAACACAAATGAAAAATGAAGTAATTTAATGGATAAAATAAGATAAAACAGAGTAAACAAAACACAGCGTCAGTTCGCTCGCAAAGTAAACATCCGATCTGACCTTCTTTATATTTCACATCGAAGACGTTATAAACCGCTGGTTCGGCAATCAAAATAAATATGAGGAGGTTAGAGCACACGATCCAAAATATTCAATTTTGGTAAATTGAGGAGTTGGGTTGCAAAAACGACCTGAGTCTGAAAAGTGAGTTTTGAGAAAACGGGCTTTGAAAGTTAGACATGATTTTTTCTTTTTATTATATTTTTTATAGTGCTGTTCATTGTAATATTCTGTAACATTATATTCTTCTAGTTAAAGAAATATATCTGTTGCTAAGTGATATCATTTTTTATACCAAAGTTATTAAACATAATAGTAGCTAGTGTCACGTGTCGTTTTTGCATAAAAAGTATAGGTTGGGAAAAATTACAAGGATACTGTTTGAAATAATGGCACTAAAACACTGCAGTCTTAAGAATATTATTATTATTAATAATTCAAATTGGTATAAAAATACAAATAAAGCATTTGTTAGAAATTAACTTAATTAAGGATTAATGAAAAAATTAGTTCAAAATTGAACTGATCATATTTCAATGTTTTTTTAAACTTTGAAAAGTGAACAGTGTTTAAGGAAACTCATAGGCGAGTATGTTTTCATAGTCCGACTCCTCTTCAATGTCACTTTCTTCGTTTTCTGCGACCACATTGTCATCTACTTTGGGCTTTTCAATGACATCATTGAACCAACACTGTTCTTCTGCACTTAAAAAGCAGAACAGACTTGTTAAGTCTTTCTCTTTTGCTGGTTTTAACTGTTTTCTTGGCATACCAGGAATATCTTCAGGGATAAAAAGGTTCAGGTTGGCCCCCTTTACAAGGAAGTTGAATGGGATGAATGAACCGAGGTAGCTGGAGGAGGCTGAGATGGTCCCTGATGGGTTATACTGGAGCCTGCACTATTGCTGGATTTTGAAAGAAGTTTTTTTTTGAAACTATATTCTTGTATTCTAAGAAGTAGTCAAGTAACGAAGCACTCCAGTTTTTCAAATGTTGATATCCATGAACCAGCTCAGACTTACTGGAAATTATTATTTTGTCATACTCTTGAGTTGTGGCCATTCTCGCAGTTTTTCTTAAAACGTTTGAATAGGCCCCAAAGTTGCGGTCACACTGGCAGTAAGAGTGGCCTCTTACAGGAAATAACTGGCTAACTTTAATTTTGAACTTTACAGCCAGAAATGAACAAAACATAAGCATTTTATGATTTTTATTTTGACCTCCAGCATTGTCTGACATCAAAATGATTTCTTTGAAGTTTTTATTCTCTTTTAGTCTGTTGTCTATGTAGTGGTACAAAAAAGAAAACTACAGTGTCTGGATCTTTAGTACACTCAGTCTCTAGGTAGGTATACATAGTGCTAGAGTTATTGTTATGGCAGTGAATATTAAACACGTAATACCACAGCTGTCTTTTATAAAATACAGAATTTACTGTCAATTTTGGCAGTGGCAAAAATTTTGACCGTAGTCAAACTCCAACAATAGACTGTGAGTGTCATTAGATTTTGCTTTTTCTACCATTTTATTTTTTAAATCTTTGTAAGCAGCAACCTTTTTTTCATGTAATTGCAACATAGTCTTTGTGTTCATGTCACTAGGATTTTCTTTTAACTTAAAGTTGAGCTTTTCACACATGTCACAAGTATCTGACCTAGGTTTTCTAAATGAGTAGGGAGAGTTCTTTTTGAAGTATTGAAAGTAAGTGTTGTATTTCATCTTGGAGAGAGGTGTGTTTTGTTTTTTTCTTGAAAATATTTTTTGAACAAGTGGAAAAGCGCTGTAACAGTGAGTGAGGAATTATCAAAATAGAGTCGCTTGCTTTTTTTTGCAGCGTAGTGTGAAGGGGTATTGGGTAATGAGGCCCAATGCTCTTCTACCAAATTCCACACAGAGTCATCTATTTTGGTAGGCCTGTTGTTATGAGTATCTCTTTTTTTCTTTAAAATCTAGGCTCCCTTTCTTTAGAGTATCCTGAAACAGTACGTATTCTTCTAGAAGATATTTGAAATAGTTTAAGCAAAAACTCTCGACATGTTGCATGTCTTACGTTAAGTTCTGGTACATTTATGTTGTACTCCCACAATGCTTCAACAGGTTTTGTTGCATTAGTACTCCGAGTCAAAATGTCCTTATTCAACATACATCCTGATAAATACAAGTTTTGGTTTGCTTTGTCACCCAATGCATAAAAATTTTCAAATATCTTATTTTGTTGGGCTCTCAAAAACTCGATCACAACATTTCTTTGGGCAACATGTTGTTACGACAGAAAACTGTTTACCCTTAACTTTAACATTTCCCCTTATTGTATTTTTAACAAATGATTTACCTTCAGCTCGCCTCTTTTTATTTACATTTCTTTTCCACGTACTGCTATCACGTTCCTTTCGTCTCCCTCTCTTACGCGAAGGTCCAGGATCACTATGTTCTGAAAGTTCACTTGAGTCATTAGACATTTCAGCATCAGACTTTTCTTCATCAGACATTTCATTGTCAGTTTCCATGGATGAGAACTGTAAGGACACTTAATTATTCACTAATAAAAGACACTTATTAACTACGCCAATAAAACGATGGACGCATAACCAAACAATCTTCACAATAACACAGCAGACAGCAAAGTGTTAGTTTTTACGTCCAACAGGTGATCAACAAGTCAAACACTGCTGCAAAAAAAATCCACGGTTCAGCCAATTTCAAAGATATTGGAATGAAAAAAAACACCAAAATGTTAGGAATTAAAAGGCCGTGTATTTAAGATGTTTTACGCAAAAACGACCCGATGCTGCTCAGGTCGTTTTTGCACCCAGCTCCTCAATTGAGAGAAACCTAATCAATATATTTCTAGCAGCAAACTGTTAACAAAGAAAAGTGGGTTTAACACCTTCAGCCCGAACGGGATAAATGAATCAATATTTTCCCCACTCAAAACCCCGACGTGCGCCACCGGTGGCACATGCCGATCCCCCCAAAACCCCGACGTGCGCCACCCGTGGCACACTCTTATACGGCATTTTAGTTTGGTTTTAAACCAAGCCGTAGTTTTACAACTTGTTTTAGATGACTTTGTCGATACATATGGAACCTTTTACAATGTGCTCCACCGGTGGCGCACGTCGGGTTTTGATAAAGACCTTTTTTAGTGGAAAAAAATACAAAAGCAATAAATTTGAAACTCAAGATATTTTAATTAAACATTAGCTTTCCTATTACAAATTGTGTTCAGTTTAGTGCTTGGAGTTAAAACACTCTAAGCACATTGTAGGAGTCTCATCGCACCCTTTGCAGTAAGTTGAAACACGTTTTGCGTACGTCCTTGCTGCTTTGGCCCCCCTTTCTTCCTTCATTTTGCTGTAGCAGCTGAACACACCGTTTTCTGTAAGGAATAAATCTAATTGGATGTTTGTACTTTCATAAAACGTATTTAATTATATTTTTATCAAATATATGGGAAACCATGTTGAAATAAAACTTTACAAATTCATAGCAAAAATGCAGATCACTAATTTATTGAACTAAATTGATGAACATGCAGGTAAATTGACGAAAACTAAGATCCATTAGTTTTGGATCTAAACTAGTATGTAGTGTTATTGTTGTTATAAGACGTAGTGTAGATATATTGTAATTTTATATAAAATTAAAATGAAATATTTTACCTGGTTTCTCTTGCAGTCCCTTCACGCTTTGAGAGCACATGTTTTAGTTTCTTGGTACCTTGCCTGCCATCTTGGTGGTGTTTGAAACAAGGGCTCCAACATTTTCTCCTTCAAGGAGATTTCGAAGATATTTTTTCTCTGAAAGTGAGCATACAAACAATTTTTTTGGTTTAATGAGTACTTGTTATGTAGTAACTAGTGCAATTCACTACACAAGTACCTAGGAGAAGATCCAGTGCAACTTTTTTTGTACCAAAATGAGAGTCTTTCTGATAGGAGTGTAATAAGAGGACATCTGATCTGAAAAGTCCACTCCTTTTTTTGCTGCATTGTACGCCATGACACATGATGGTTTCATGACAACCTCGCCTTTCTTTGTTGTTTTTTTTGCTTGCCACAAGAGTAGAAAACGTCTTCAGGGCGAGTGGTTATCATCAGTACAGGCTTTTGTCATGCCATTTAAGTACTTTTACTCCTGTATGCTTTCTTTGACAAATTTACTTCACCTTTGGCTAATTTTTTGCTAGTGACTTCTTTTGGATTGCCTTTTCGGTCACTTCGAAGGGTGCCACAAACATAAGTTTTCTTCTCAAGCAGAGTGTTGGCCAACCTTGTGGAGTTTGTAAAAGTTATCTGCAAACAGTGTTCTACCCTCATTTAGAAATGATTCCATCAAATGCATGACAATTTTATCTGCATGTGCCTCTCTTGCAGTTACGTCTGACTTACCAGCGTAAATTTTTGCTTTTAAAGTATACCCATCAGTGGTACAAATCTTGTAAATTTTGACTCCATATTTATGAGCCTTTTTTGGCAAATATTGTTTAAAAATCAAACGCCCTCTCCATGGAACCATAGACTCGTCAATAACTAGTGACTCTTCAGGTTGTTACCAGACTTTCAAATTTTGCATTTAAATGATTGAGCAGTTTCTTTATTTTCCACAACCGAGGCTCTTCAAGTTGCTGGTTCCTCATTATTTTGGAAATGTAGGCATTTTAGGAGACAGTCAAATCTGTCTCTGCTCATAGTTTTCTTGATGACACTATTTTGGTACATGGGATTGTTTGACCAGTACATTTGTCTTTGAGGCAATGGGCATATGCCCATGATCATCAGTACACCAAAAAATTTGTGTATCTCTTCAGTTGTACAATCAACCCATCTAGCCATTGCTGAACGCTTTTTTACAGGCTTTGAAGCAAGGTACTGATGTGCATACCTGTTAGTTTCCAAAACAATCAAATTCAATAATGTATCATCTAGGAACTGTTTACAAATTTCAAATGGATCATTTAAATTAAATTGGGCCAACAGTTTTTAAGCCTGCATTTCCTGTGGAAAGGATATGATCTGCATGTCAATTTTGGTTCTGTCCACTCTAACTTATTTTCTACATATTCACAATGAACCTTACAAACTACATCTTGTACAGGGTCACTTACATTTTCAATATTATTGCCTTCTTCGTCTCCACTCTCCTCTCTAACCCTTTGATATTCCTCATCTACTTCCATCAATTTCCAATTCATCTAAATCACTAACAACGCCATCTTCTTCATTCAACTCCTCTGCACTTGTTACATCACTTTCTCATCTGATGGCATATATTCACTGCCACTAACTGAAAAATCGGTCAAAGAACGATCACTAAAGTCATCATCAAGGGCGTCATCGATGTCTGATTCATCCATTTTCTAAAATAAAAATGAAACTCACTGAACTTACAGCAACACAGAACAATCTCTACGACAAGAAGACAGGTAATGGCGGCTTATAAAGAAGGTCTGATTCGTATTGTTGCTAATAGAGCGACTATAAGTAGCTCCGGCAAGTGTCGCACTCTTAAGGCTGCCAATAGAAGCTCTACGCGCACTATTTTTTGTCACTAATAGAGTGCGCCACCGGTGTAGCACGTCGTCTGAGAAAGTACCTTTCTTCACCAGGGGACGACGTGCGCCACCGGTGGCACATACTTTAATGTGAATTAAATATGATAAATATTGATTCATACGTATTATATAACATTATAGAATAATAATATGCGAATAAAACCGTTCCTCATGAACAATACTAACGTCGGGGTTTAGAGTAGTCTATGTTAATTAAAACATCGAGAATTATTGATGTTGGAATTTTTGAGCGTGCGCCACCGGTGGCGCATTTCGGGGTGAACGTGTTAATGGAAAACTATAGCAAGTTAAAATCAGTAAAAAAGATCAAAATTTCATGTTAACATGTTCAAAAACTGTTAATAACGTTTTGGAACATGTGAGTTTTGGAACTGACTTGTGGATCATGTGAGTTTTGAAAATCACTGATTTGGAACAAGTGAGTTTTGAAAATCATTGATTAGAACATGTGATTTATGGAATTACAGATATTTTCAGAGTAATATCAGTAAGTAGCTATAAATGTACCACTTGGCCAGAAAATGTAAACCAATCCTCTAATTCAATGAAGTTTCAGATCCGGCTTATGCTCTCAAAACTGAACTTTGAAACCATTTCAATAGGTCAGGAAATAAAAAATATGGCGTATAATATAAGTATAAACAAACTTTATTTACAATTTCCAGAGTCGATTACTATTTTCAAACTTGTCTAAATTAATAATATTGGAATTTCTTTACTCGATTCACACATGGTTAATTGATTTCCGTTGACCGACGGTTCACCTTCTATGATTTTTTTTATAAAAATGGAGATTATCATTATTTTTCCAGGTCTCTCCAAAGTGCTTACGTAGAAGTTAGTCAACGTCTTAGTCCTACCTGGCTATCTTTTCTTTGGTTTTCTTCCAGTTACTTTTATTAGGAGTCCTTTTTGTAGGCCTTTCATCTTCAACTGAAGGTGTTAAAAACTCGTTCATCTTCCCATAAGTTTAATAAATAATTAAAGTTAAGTTTCACTCACAATATACAAATTT
>NW_025784067.1:0-25868 GCF_021130785.1 Homalodisca vitripennis
TTTTGTGAGAAAGATTAGAAGAAAGTGTTTGTTTACAACTAAAAGAAATCAAAGAGCTGATGATACAAACCTAAAGTTTTACCACATTGCCTACATGCTCCTTCACTCCCCAACACTGCACCAACAACTGTACGATATTTGTGCACCCAACGCACCCGTTAGTATAAAGAATTAACGACGAGTTTAGTAACAGCTTCTCAAGGATTATCTATCGACCCCCGCAGAACCAAGCCAGTGGGCCTTGCAAGCATATAAATTTTACTTTCACGGAACTCAACAAGAAACATGAAATCAGTTAGTGAGGTTCTCGGTGGCTCTCAAGAAGATTGACAATTAAACTGTAACTTCATATTGTTGGGTTTGCGGTAAATCAGTTTGCAGACTTATTTCTCAAGTTAACAGTTTATTTTCTATTCGGGGATTGGAAAGACCATAGATATTTCGGACTAAATTAACCTCCAAGACCCGCTGAAGAAACCCACACCTAATCAGGACATTGGTAACATAGCTTGCGGCTATAGAGCTTGCCAAAGCAGAAAGTAAAATGTGCCTGTTTAGCCGAACACGTAACTGAACCACATTGAATTAATAAATCAGGTTCAGCAAAAAGACATTCACATGAAGAAGAACACATCTAAGGAGAGTCTCACCTCGGCCAAAACCCTCGTTACTTAGGTCCCACGTTTCAAAACAAATTTCATCAGGCCATTTGAAAAGCCTTCAAAGGAAAAAAACGCTAATCGTTTGTGGTTCCACGCCTCACCATGCGTGCTAATAGCTGGCAGATATATCATAGATGCAACTTGTCGAAGAATGTGGAAAAAGTTGGACACATTAGCTAGTGTTTTTGGTATTGCAAAAGGATTAAATCGTCAATTACAAATGAAACCTGGACAACATCACAACTGAAAAACAAAAGTGACTTGAATAGTGAGAATGAATAATGTAGGATTAATGTAATTAGTGACAGAAATAATGACAAATTATTATGGTTTAACGCATCAAACATCGAAGGCAGGACATTACCCATGGAGATTAGACACTGGTGCAGCCTTCGTTAGTACAATGTCCTTATCAAACGAGTTTAAAAAGCTTTGCCATCCCACAAGAAAATATTTTCTACTAACATTGAACTTTCGAACATTATACAGGAGAAACCATAAAACCCGAAAAGGAGTAACATTTGTTAAATGGCACGTACAAGACTCAGAAGTTTGTTTGGAAAAACTTTACCTAATTGAACAAAACGGCTGTGACCAAGCCATATTCCGGAAGAGGACTGGGTTATGAGGAGAAGTTAAATTAGATTGGGGTGAGATTAAAAGTCTTACAACGAGTCAGACTTCAAATCTAGGAAGCTTGTTAAGTGAATTTAGTGACTTATTTGAAATGGAAAAAATTGGTGTTATAACCTGAATATCTTTGGGACATGTTTAGAAGACTTACTGATGGTCAGCGGAAACGAGCCAATATTTGTAAAACCAAGACAAGTACCGTGTTTTCCCCTAAGGAATTAAAAGTAGAAAATGAATTTACGAGACCTAGAAGAATGTTGGAATCCATAACAAAAGTAGATCATTCAGACCTGAATTTTGTGCCTTTTATAATTAATCCATCAGATGTTTTTTTTTGTTTATGTTTTAAAAAATGTGGTTCTGTAAAATACAATTTCAATGTTTATGGGCAGATTTAACAGTTTATTTCTTATTTTTATTATAATGTTTATTAATTTGTAACAGATATGAATATTATTAAAATTGCACAATAGGAACAAGGAAATTGAATGAAAATAAGACTTGCAAACAAATTTTTTAAACTAATAGAAAATATAATTTTGTTGTTACTAAAAAAACATTGTACATAATTTGAAATTAATTAAAAATTTTGTTATATGTAAATGGTAAAGTTGAAATAAAAAAAACACATTTACTAAAATGTGGAATTTTGAAATTCTTGCTTAAACACAAGTTAAATTCTAACTCCGGCGCGTGGTGAATTAGGTCGGTTTAGTTCGTTTTGTTTTGGTCGCACTTGTTATGACAGGTTAGAAGGTATATAATTTTGTTATTTTAAAATGTTATTTGACATAGCAATACGCCGCTGTTTCTTCTCCAATCGAGCCTGAATTACGATTGATTTGCAGAGTGATTTAAAAAACTAATAATTTTACTTAACACTATCAACATTTGTCAATAGTATGACATAACCCTATAAACTCAGTTTCTCAACTTTTTGTGTCAATCTAACAATTAATCAATTCAATCATAGTTTTTACGATAATGAAAATAATCAGTGTAACAATTATTTACCCTTTTTATTGTTGTACATTTGTCAATAGTATGACAATAACCTATAAACTCAGTTTTCTTCAACTTTTGTGTCCAATCTACACAATTAATGCAATCAATCATAGAGTTTACGATAATGAAATATCAGTGTACAAAATTATTATCACCTTTATTGTTGTAGTTGTTGTAAGAATGACGAATCTAAGAGCACTCCACATTTTCACGAAATAAACATAGTTATCCTCATTTGCTTTATCCCGTGCGGCGGACCCACAGTTTATCTGCCTTTATCCATCCCCGTGGCGGAATCCCGTGCGGCGGAACCCACTGGACGGGCATCGTAACGTGTTTACCGGGCGTTACAACTCCACCCTTTTTCCCATGTAGTGGACTCCGAGCCCGCAACCTAATTTTTTTTTTTGTTTAAAGAGACCGGGTTGTCACGTCAAAAACTCAACTTAATTGTTGATTTGGTGGTTTTTGGAGACCCTGAAGATCATTCTTTAACTACTTGGCTAAGTAGGGCTCTTTTTAATTTCCCCCCCTGGATGTTTAATCCATCCCTCGAATGTTTTTCCACTAGCTACCGCCACTGAATGTAACGAGGTTACTTTGTTACATTAGGACTTCCCTTACGTCCTTTTTTGGGGTCCTTTCCCGATACTCCGTTGTATCGGTTTATTTTGTATGTAGACAAGAGTAAATTGCCTTTTATATAATATAATATAATATATATATATATAATAATATATATATATATATATATAATGACAGTTGGGTCACATTACCTTTGCAATAAACCCAGGTGTTTAGTTTGCCAACATGTGGCCTCCAAAACTTCAAAAAACATTTACAAGTTAGTTCTTACACAAAAATCCATATAGTATTAAAATTTTGAAAGACTTAACAATGTGAAACTCAAAAAATATTGTTTACCAAATTTCAGTGCAAGTTATGCCCTAAAAGATTATATTGGTTCAACGGATAAAATTCACATTAGGAATCAAGGATGACTTGGCACAGGTTATGCCATATAAACAAATAAAAAAAACAGAGCAAACCTGTAAGTGGCACATGGCTTAATTACAATAATTTAAATTTTGAAGAAAACATTTTCAGTGAAACCAAATTAGTAAAAAAAATATCACAAAATTTTAAAGTACACACGAGTCTGAGAACCATGGAAACAAGCCCATCAACTCCGTCACCAAATCAAAATTCTTCCAAGTGGATTAAAATTTAAAGGTGAACTTAGTCAAACAAAGTGAATTTATAAAATTAAATCATATTTTTCACCATTGTACATAAATCATTCTTTATTTTTCTCATTTTTCTGTGTTGATGTTTTTATGTTTATTTCTGTTCCTTATAGCCCTAGTTTATTATAAATTATTTGTAATTTTCCTGAAGACAGGGCTTTAAGCCGAAATATAGAAAATGTTTATTAACAATAATTGAAGAATTCTTATGTGGAAGATTAATATATAATATATAATATATATATATATAATATATATATATTATAATGCTTGTTGTAACCAAATTACTGTAAATGTGTTTTAATTCAGAGTAGAAGCTAAAAACACAGTGGTGTACAGTTTAATGAGGCTTGATCACAATTGATTGCCCTGCAATTTAATTGTGCTGCATCCTGCAACATCCAGCTTTGAAAATGTAAATTTAAAAATATATGTATGCTGTGCTAAACTACGGAAAGGGGTTTGAAAAATAAACAAGTGATACATTTTTAATATAATTAGGTATTTGCCAGGTACTGAAACTAAATTTTAAAATTCAGAGGAGTACAGGAGCCGAGAAACGGCGCGCGACTGGCTCATTCCACTATTCCTAATACAACAGGGCACTATCTTGTAGTATGGCAGAAGGGGCCCCTCCATCAACACTCATTTCTCTCTTTTCTCCGCTCCGCCTGCCTTGATCGCCCCCATTCAAACTTACGCGTGAGGAGCTCGTCGCTGTGTGCGCAGTAGACCAGATACACGCCGGTGACGTCACAGGTGCCCAGCTGGCCACTGGCTAGCCGCCCGCCACTCCTCCCCTCCGTTCGTTACCTTGACGTCTTGCCTTCGGCCAATTACACTGAGTTTTGGGTTATGTTGTAGTTGTTGTTAGTGTTCTGGAGCGTAACAAAGTGAATAGATGCCTTGGCTGTGTGTTTGCTGGTGCACGAAACCACTCAAGAAATAGTCAAGATCATGGGCTTTTTCTGTCTTTTTTTTTTTTTTTTTTTTTTTTTTCCGTTTTTCCCATTTAAAGGATAAAGGTTCCTGCGACAACAGTGGCTTCCAAGCATTGTAAGAGAGCGGATAAGTTTAATATTGATAGTGCTAGGGTATTGTTTCTGCTCAGTTTTTGTGAAGAAAAATTTTGAACAGATGACCTTTCGAGCAGAGTTACTTTGGTTTTGAAGTTTAAAAGAAACTTTAAAAAGTAATGCCGTGCCCATGCCCACAATTCAAAATTGGCTTTCTGAAACTGATAGAAAATATATTACGAGCTAGCAAGCGTGGAAATTAAAAAATCTGATGAAACGAAATTTTAAACACACACTAAAGTGTAAATTCAGAATCTTGTGAACTGTCCTTTAGAGATTATCGTTTAGAAAGTAAATAACCACTGAGCCGTTTAACAAAAACATTTCCAGAAAGTTGTGGATGAAGGTAAAAAAAAGAAATTAAACTAATTTAACAAGAAGAAATCGCCACTCTCAAGTCTAAACTAGCGTCTGCTGTGGAAGAAATTAACCTCACTAAAATTTTAAATAAACCAATAATGAAACGTTTCTTAATCTGACCTCACCCAGAAGCAAGTAATTTTGAAGGGGAAACGCACTAACTGGAAATCTGAAGATATATCCAAATAGACAGTTCACTCTCAGATATACATCTAAGAAAGCTTATTTTCGAATACGTTTAAAGCGATGTAGTTAAAATTCCTTCATCAGCACCACAAGTGAAAAGCACTATTAAAAAGACGACTTATGCCAATAACTGTTAAAACCAGGCCTGATATGATTTAAGCTTAGACATTTTAAAATAAAAAAATTAAAGTATGCCTACGGACTTTGAAAAGGACGATAGTATGCTTTTCATTTTGATGAAATGGAGGTTAAGTCAGTCAAAATATGTTACGAATTTCGGTAGGCCTACAAGATAAAATGTTAGGTCCATCATATCAGAGTAACAAGTTTTTGGTGTCTGGTTGAGCGTTAGTTTGGAAAATGGAAAACCAAGCCCTATATACTAGGACTTTGATTGGGCAAATGGGGAAATATACAATTTGGCATGGGAATGACCTCACGTTGGTCCTCTTTTAAACAAAACGGTCAATGATGGTTTTGACGTATTGAACTCTAGGGCACCCCCCCCCGTATCGACCCCACACGAAATAAAATTAAAATGCCGGTTAATGGCCATAAACCTAACAGAACAAGATCAATGAAATAACCAAACCTTGATGAAGAAGCCCAAAAGCTTATGGGAGAATAGTTCCTGCCAATTTGGTTTTCCCCGCCAAAAACGAGCTTAGCGCGTCCCGCCGCTTAGGAGATGCTTGTTTCAATTGTCTGGCCCTCTCGCTCTACGCTTGTTTCCTTCCTCTCTCTCTCTCGGCTAACTGGGCCGCGCGCCTGGTCATTCTCCCCTCGCTTCCGCCTCCTATCTTCTGTCTCACTCTAGCTGGCCCACGCCACGAGTGCCCCTTCACGCTGCCATAGCGGTGGACCGGCGCTAAGCTTGCCAAATTCAAAATAAAAGTTTGCCAGACGACTTTTTAACATTGGCTTAAGCGCTTCTTAATAAGGTTTGTATTCATATGACCAAGATCAAGCTCTTGAAAACCTACATATCAAAGTTGTGTAAGTCAATGAGAGTTATTTGGAACACAAAATCCCAACCAATTAATTGTGCTGAAACAAACAATACCGGAACTAATAAAGCAACTGAAAGAACAAGGAAATAATATAGAATTAACCACCCAATCGGTTGATTGATTAACAAAAAAAAACAACCCAATAGGAAAAGATGCTTAAGAAAGATAAGACCAAAAAAAACAAGGAGGTTGAGTGTTGTTAGACCATTTCAGAAAAAGTTTTCTTTATTTCTATTAGCAGTTTAAGGGGCTTATATAATGAACGTGAAATAAAGAAGGTCCCACACGTATGTGATTATGCCATTAAGGAATGTAATCAAGACTGTCCTGGAGTCCCTAACTTTTCCTTAATTAGAGGTTCTCGGACAAATTCTATGAATCAACCCACTTCCAACAGCAGTTAGTAATAGAATAAAATCATGTTAATTACTTTTTTAAGCCGTTGTCCTGTTCCATTAACAAAGCACGGGAACTGTTTTGGAAGAAGACTCATCGAACGTTTAAGATGCTGATTTTGAATTGACAACCCTACAGGGTGGAAAAACACAGTGATGTCTCATCCTGCAGAGAACTTATCCCACAAGATCAAATTGAAAGGTGATAAAGTAACAAGAGGATGAGTTTTTATAGAAAACACTAAATTCCAAAGTTACTTTAAAGACAAGTGTATTGAGCAGCGATGGCTTGTCAAGAAAATCCTGATTTACCTGAAAATGCTTGCTGGGTAACATAGCGTTTTAGGGTGAAAAAGAATAAATTGATCACATCCGTAATATTTATGGTCATACCTAAAAGTCCAAAAACATTTAAACAGACAGAAACAAGATTGGCTCTCTACAATATCCCAGGGGAGTCACTAATAGAACCATCAGATAATTGGCTTCAAATAGGTTTGTGTAACATAGAAAAAAGCTTTAATACTTAACGCATGGTGATTAGCGTAAAATAAGTGTGACAATGTGATGGCAAACTTACAGAAAATGCTTTCGTTAAAAGGTACCACGGATATCGAACGAATTCGCTTATTTTCGTGTTAACGCAGGTCCCCGTACAAGAACATTCATAAGAATTAAATTCTGAGAATAAGAAAAAAAACCTTTTGAAAAGGTACATAAGTACTGATTCAGATGACGGGGCGGCGAAAAAAGAGTAAAAACTGCTAAACCACTTCAGTAAATATCTGGTAATTGTTACACGTTATTTATTTTTGAATAGAGTAAGTTCGTAAAACATAAATGACGTCAATACTAGTAAGGATATTAATATTGAATTTTTTTTAAAATGTTACACCTATTATGTTTTTTAATAATTTTGAAAGTATTTCGAAATTAGTGTTTCAAATCAGAATATACGTAATATTTTACTATTTTCAGGTTGATAAATGTATAATAAATTTAACAAATATTGTTACCGTTACTTTATAAAAAGTTTCTTGTTTTCAGCCCAGTAACAAAAACAACGCGCATTCATAGTGCTACAAAAGCGTAACGTTAAATTTAAAACAAGAATAAGACATTATAGAAATGTAGAAGAAAATAAACAACAACAAAGGGATGTATTAAATTAAATAAAACGATTACTTACTGCAAAACGGCCTGAGTATTACTAGTAAGTGTTTACCTCCGTGTTTTTAAGTCTTGGGTTTTTTAATTTAATTATACTGTATATAAATTAAGTGTACTTTAATCCATAATTATATATGGTTTGTAACTACATTATGGTAAAATAAATATAATAAATGCTTTATCAATTTTAAGTAAAGAGCAGTCGGGCAGTAAGACTCAGGAATATGTGTTGTGTTGTGGTGCCCAGTTGGCGGGCCGGGGCGATGGGCAACCAAGACGAGGACGCGGCACAGTCCGCCGCGGGGAGGGGGAGATGGCGCGTGAACCCTACCATTGTAATTCTAGCTTCCTTGGGCGGGAGGGGTCGCGTGCGTCCCGAAAAAACCCATTTAGAGCCTGTGACCTCGATGGGTAAAACCCCCTCCTTTCCAGGAATCGAATTGAGCCAAAATAACTCATCACAAATTCCGTCTGTTTTTGTGACAGTGGCTGATTTATTGTGGAATTAAATAAATAAGACGAATACCAAATAATAGCAATAATATGATACTTAATCCTTTGGTTTTTTTTTAGTTGTTTATATAGTGTTGTTATAAAACGTGTTTTTTTTTTTTTAATAAACGGTATTTATCAAATAATAATCTCTGCAAATCGAAATCCTGAGTTAAAAAGGAAAGTCGTTTAAAGAGATTGTTAGCGTCTTTCAATCTCAGCGGACTTAGCACGTAAACGTCAACCTGGCCAACAACAGATGGCCGTTTATTAAGTTTGTTGACAGGTAGTATTAGTACCCCTACGAGCACCAGCTAAATTCCTACCAACTATACACCGACCAACCCAAACTATCCCTAAAAGTGTAAAATCAAACAATCATTGACTATTCTCAAAAAAATATAAACTTGCGGCTAACATTTACAGAAAACCAATTCATCCAAAGAGCGAGAAGCATGTGGGAACTCCTCCTAGTTTTTTTTTTTATTGCAAACGTCTGGTGCTCTTTCATGTGGACAAGCCTTCCTTCAGGTTGAAAGAGCATCACACACCTTCAGTAATTAAAAAGAAGCCACTCTGAAAAATCAATCACCCACCACTCAATTGTTCAAATCTGAAAAAGAAAAGCTTTTGAGACCATGCCTATACTCCACCACACCGTAATTGAAAATTTCAATCAAACTAACATTTTCCCACGACAGAAATCCAACAAAAATAAAGGTAATGCTAATCAAAAATAGACAAGTGTTCTTTAATAATGATATCTTAAACATACTGAAATCATCACAAATAATAAATATAATTTTGCAAAGATTATTTCCAATCATCATCAAAAGAATCAGTTTTCATTTTGCAACATAAAATAATGGTGGTGTTCATAAAATAGAATTATAGTCGTGCAGTAAAATTTTGATTTAGTGCATGGAGATACTTAAAAGATTTAGGTCCAAATTTGGCATTGGGGCCAAAAACAATAAAAGATCACCAAACTAAAAGGTAAATAATACAAACATCAATTTATTAGGATATACTTTCATAAGAAAATTGATGCCTATCAGCAATTCGGCCTCTGGTGACAGAATGTATATTTATTCAGGAGATCATGAGCCCTCAAAACATAATTCACACAACCTACTACTACACCAAACTCAAAAAACTATCATAAATAAAACAACTTGTGTGTTTGTGTACCAAAACGTCCCCTTGGTGAGCCCACGATAACAGTCGCGCAAATTTTTTTAAAATAGGCCAAACTAAAACTTGGTACACGACAGACAGCAGTATTTGCCAACATAGCATTTGAAAAATGAGATTCATTAGCCAGTTTTACATAAAACCGAATAAAATGTTTTAAAGATTGGGGCCATTTGCATTTCTGCCCAAGTTGGACCTATAGACAAAAACACTTTAATACAAACATCAAATACTATTTCCACCCCAACATGGACCCAAAACTGTACATTTTTAAATCACATAGTTAGATCGTATACTTTTTCTTGACTATCATGTTAATTGTTTTTCAAGATGGGCTGCCCATTTTACAAAAAACATTTGGAAAATGGAGAATTGTTGCATATTATGTATTATAACTCCAAAACAAAAAATTATTGTTTAAGAATTATCAGGTAATTTTAAAATTTTGTTTGTTTTTAGAAAAAAAAAATATAAAATTGTTTTATATAACGATTTTATATGTGTTTGTATATCTGTGTAAGAGTTTTTAGAAGAGCGGGTGATGTTCAATAGTGTTTTAAGTAGTATACATTAACAGTGAAATAATTGTGGAGAACACAAATAACTACCTGACCAATAATTCCCTTAGATAGATTCAGGCTAAATGGTAAGTACAAACGTCAGTTAGGGATTTACATACTACCGCTTGATTGTAGTTATGAAATTGAGACTCTCGTTTTTTATCAACAAGAAAACTGATATGCTTACAAAACAAGTTTTGTCATTTCGAGATTTTTATGAAGTTTCTAAAATGTTTGAAAAGGTGTTAACAATTATATTAGACAGCACCAACATTGGAGAGTTATTTGTCCCATCATGTATGTTGTGCAAATTAAACATCTAAAGACTAATAATGGAATTTTTAAGATTGGGCATTTATAGACGATTTTCTTTCTTTCTAAACTTTCTAACCTGTTAAAATCCTAGCCTTTTCGAGTTGGATAGGGATAATTAAAAAATAATTACAGTTTATCAAGTAATGACTGATGTGAAAGGGTTGTGGTGCTTGATGTGGAAAATGGTAAGCGACTTCCTCTTACAAGGCTACTATTATGCCTTGATTACCTTATATTTTGGTCTAAAACCCAACTAGGGCTATAGCGACTGGAATGGAGTAACCTTTCATTTTTTGGCAAGTAATTGGTGATTATGGTAGAAAAACGGTAATACTGATCTTAGTAATACTTTATATTTTCCCTTAAATACCTGAGGTATTAACGCATTTCGGCCGAAAATACCCGTACAAAGTAATAAACATAAATTTAAATTACAGTTAGTTAAAAAAAATAAATAAGTACAATTATTTTGAAACATGGAGAAAACATAAAACTGAAAGAGTGGCAAATATAAAAAATAAACAAACATAATCCCACCTTTTATACAACTAAAATATACAAAACATAGACCCGTATAAATTATAGCTTAAAACGAGTAATATTGCCTACATATGTGGCTTTTGGATTGTAAGAAGACGCTATGAGTAAAAATACTTCAAAACAGCCCAAGCATGTTTCCCATCACAGCTTCTTAGATTCTCTGCACCCAGCGTACCTCTTTCTGGGTCTGGCCTGAAGGAAGAAATATAGATTTTGTTGGGTCCTGGCGTACTGTCACCGCCAACAACATTTTATAAAAAAAATGAATAAAAAGAAGCTGTAGAGACCCTAAAATTGGAGCAATGCAAAGATTTAGGGAAGCTTTGCCTAAATGCGACACGTTGGTGTGGCATGCCCTTGCTACCTTGGTTCTATACTAACACACATACCCAAAAAACTGATCAGAACGGATCGGGTCGAAGAACCTGAACATAAAAATTTGAGTTTTTTACCAACTAATCCATCAAATATCACGTGTTAAAAAAATATTATATAACGAAGCTAGACTAAAGAAAAATGAAAAAAGATGGAAAAAAGAATCCAGCTTACACGACACAGTTCCTCTACAAATTTTCTTAATGTGTTATAACCAAAAATCAATGTAAAAATGCTGGTAACGCTCAGTTGATTTCCATTGGCCATCAACTCAGTGTTCCTTGTACAAAAATGAAGTTTTCAGCTCTACAGGTACAGACCACATCGTTTTCGAGGTATGTGCAGACAGGCAGGCAGAAAGAAATAATCATTTTCCAGCCCCTTGAGCGATAGCTTTTGCTACCGTTCAGTCACTCTAACGTATTACCCTACATCCGTCTTGCATAATTGATGTGCATAACCTCATTTTTGTTTTGCAGCTATAGTACTGCATGTCTATATATATAGTCTCATGTATGTGTAATAAAGTTTATTATGTTTTCTAAAACTAGAGGAATTTCCATATAAAATGTATATTACATTGCTAGTTTTCGAACTTAAACTTTTATAAGCATGCACTTTAAAATGTTGTGTTTTTCAAAAAATATTTCCATGTCATAAAATATTTAGTACGAATTTATATGACATTCTTGAAACACAAATATTATTCTATAGCATCGTATATTGCTCCTAATTTTGATTTTTAATGAATTTCTAAAAATACTAACGCAGTTCCTAAATGGCTTTTGACAACAGAGGACAAAATAACTGCCACTTATGGGAGGAGATATGTTGTACAGAGTAAACTTAACAATAAACGTAGATATCCATTTATTTTAAATGTAATTAATCACTGACTACAATTCGAAACCAAAGATGTAGGTGGTAGCGTATCTACAAATCGCCGCACAGGGAACTAACTTTACCGCCCAAAATATTTGCCACACAATCCACAATAGGATGCAAGGGCTATTCCTTATTTAGTTCAAAGGTGTTGTTTTATAACATAGCTAACATATCATATTATATTCTTTGGGTCTTTATTACAGATAACTACTCAACGCCTGAACTTGATCCAAACATACTTTTATTTGGCTATAGTTTTGACTACTTGGAATAATAAATACAGCAGCACCTTTTTATTCCTGGAAAGGCTAACACCCCATTCTGTTAGAATAAGTAGAACAATTGATGGTGGAAAAATGTTCTTATTCCTATGACAACATCATCTTTAAGAAGTTTCTTATTACATCTATTAAATTAAGGTAATCGAAACAGTGGTTTTGGGAGTGAATTATGGGCACTTTTTTTTTGTATTTATATTTGATCAAATTAAGTGATTTAAAATCAAAATAAAATCCCAAACATGCATGAATGTCCAAAAAACACAAACCAGAGCACAACACAGAACTTGTTTTGAATCGCAGATGAGTAGCGGCAGTTATCAAGTACATGGTCTGAAAATATCAACACTGAAATTCACGATTGCTCACAATGCGTTCACAACCTGATGATCTGTAGACAGGGACGCTCTGAGGGGGGGGCGAACGGGACCTGCTCCCGGGCTCCAAGAGCATTTTATTTTCAAATACTCGATCACCTAGTAGTCTATTACTATTTATTATTAGTATAACTATTTTAATTTAAAATATACACGACAGTGTACATGTAATTCAATTTTGTTCAAAACGCTAAATATTTAAATTTTACCGTAACGAATTACGAAAACTGAAGTTAGTTTAGCTAATTATTGTGGGCTTCTAACTGTACCGGTGCTTTCAGTAACAGAGTAAAAATGTACTCGTACTGATTTAGAATTATAACTATGAATACAGTGTACATGTAATTCAATTTGTTCAAAAACTCTAAATATTTGAATTTTACACCGTAACGAATTATCGAAACTGAAGTTAGTTTTAGCTAATTATTGTGGCTTCTAACTGTAACCCGGTGCTTTCAGTAACAGAGTAAAAATGTACTTGTACTCGTACTGATTTAGAATTATACTATGAATACAGTGTACATGTAATTCAATTTTGTTCAAAAACTCTAAATATTTGAATTTTACCGTAACGAATTACGAAACTGAAGTTAGTTTAGCTAATTATTGTGGCTTCTAACTGTACCCGGTGCTTTCAGTAACAGAGTTAAAATGTACTCGTAACTGATTTAGAATTATTATACTATGAATACAGTGTACATGTAATTCAATTTGTTCAAAACTCTAAATATTTGAATTTTACCGTTAAACGAATTACGAAACTGAAGTTAGTTTAGCTAATTATTGTGGCTTCTAACTGTACCCGGTGCTTTCAGTAACAAGTTAAAATGTACTCGTACTGATTTAGAATTATACTATGAATACAGTGTACATGTAATTCATTTTGTTCAAAACTCTAAATATTTGAATTTTTACCGTAACGAATTACGAAACTGAAGTTAGTTTAGCTAATTATTGTGGCTTCTAAGACTGTACCCGGAGCTTTCAGTAACAGAGTAAAAATGTACTCGTACTGATTTAGAATTATACTATGAATTACAGTGTACATGTAATTCAATTTTGTTCAAAACTCTAAATATTTGAATTTTTACCGTAACGAATTACGAAACTGAAGTTAGTTTAGCTAATTATTGTGGCTTCTAACTGTACCCGGAGCTTTCAGTAAACCAGAGTTAAAATGTACTCGTACTGATTTAGAATTATACTATGAATACAGTGTACATGTAATTCAATTTGTTCATAAACTCTAAATTATTTGAATTTTACGTAACGATATTACGAAACTGAAGTTAGTTTAGCTAATTATTGTGGCTTCTAACTGTACCGGTGCTTTCAGTAACAGAGTTAAAATGTACTCGTACTGATTTAGAATTATACTATGAATACAGTGTACATGTAATTCAATTTTGTTTCAAAACTTAAAATATTTGAATTTTACCGTAACGAATTACGAAACTGAAGTTAGTTTAGCTAATTATTGTGGCTTCTAACTGTACCGGTCTTTCAGTAACAGAGTTAAAATGTACTCGTACTGATTTAGAATTATACTATGAATACAGTGTACATGTAATTCAATTTTGTTCAAAACTCTAAATATTTAAATTTTACCGTAACGAATTACGAAACTGAAGTTAGTTTAGCTAATTATTGTGGCTTCTAAACTGTACCCGGTGCTTTCAGTAACAGAGTAAAAATGTACTCGTACTGATTTAGAATTATACTATGAATACAGTGTACATTAATTCAAATTTTGTTCAAAACGCTAAATATTTGAATTTTACCGTAACGAATTACGAAACTGAAGTTAGTTTAGCTAATTATTGTGGCTTCTAACTGTACCCGGTGCTTTCAGTAACAGAGTAAAAATGTACTCGTACTGACTCCTTAGAATTATACTATGAATACAGTGTACATGTAATTCAATTTTGTTCAAAACGCTAAATATTTGAATTTTACCGTAACGAATTACGAAACTGAAGTTAGTTTAGCTAATTATTGTGGCTTCTAACTGTACCCGGTAGCTTTCAGTAACAGAGTTAAAATGTACTCGTACTGATTTAGAATTATACTATGAATACAGTTGTACATGTAATTCAATTTTGTTCAAAACTCTAAATATTTGAATTTCTACCGTAACGAATTACGAAACTGAAGTTTAGTTTTAGCTAATTATTGTGGCTTCTAACTGTACCCGGTGCTTTCCAGTAACAGAGTTAAAAATGTACTCGTACTGATTTAGAATTATACTATGAATACAGTGTACATGTAATTCAATTTTTGTTCAAAACTCTAAAATATTTGAATTTTACCGTAACGAATTACGAAACTGAAGTTAGTTTAGCTAATTATTGTGGCTCTCTAACTGTAACCCGGTGCTTTCAGTAACAGAGTTAAAATGTACTCGTACTGATTTAGAAATTATACTATGAATACAGTGTACATGTAATTCAATTTTGTTCAAAACTCTAAATATTTGAATTTTACCGTAACGAATTACGAAACTGAAGTTAGTTTAGCTAATTATTGTGGCTTCTAACTGTACCCGGTGCTTTCAGTAACAGAGTAAAAATGTACTCGTACTGATTTAGAATTATACTATGAATACAGTGTACATGTAATTCAATTTTTGTTCAAAACGCTAAATATTTGAATTTTAAACCGTAACGAATTACGAAACTGAAGTTAGTTTAAGCTTAATTATTGTTGGCTTCTAAAACCTGTACCCTGTGGTGTGCCTTTTCAGTAAACAGAGTTTAAAAAAGTTGTTACTCGTACTTGATTTAGAATATACTAACCTATGAAAATACAGTGTATCATGTAATTCAATTTTGTTTACAAGAACGCTAAAAATATTTGAAATTTTTACCGGTAATCGGAATTACGAAAACTGAAGTTAGTTTAGCTAATTATTGTGGCTTCTAACTGTACCCGGTGCTTCAGTAAACAGAGTAAAAATATTGTTACTCGTACTGATTTAGAATTATATACTCATGAATACAGTGGTACATGGTAATTTCAATTTTTGGTTATCAAAACTCTAAATGATTTGAATTTTACCGTAACGAATTACGAAATCTGTCTGAAGTGTAGTTTTAGCTAATTATTGTGGCTTACTAAACTGGATACCCCGTGCTTTTCGACAGTAACAGAGTAAAAATTGTTTACTCGATACTGATTTAGAATTATAACTTATGAATACAGTGTTACATGTAAATTCAAATTTTGTTCAAAACGCTAAATATTTAGAATTTTACCGTAACGAATTAACGAAAACTGAAGTTAGTCTTAGCTAATTTATTGTGGCTTTGCTTAACTGTACCCCGGTGCTTTCAGTAACAGGAGTAAAAATGTACTCGTACCTGCGATTTACGAATGTATAGCTATGAATACAGTAGTACATAGTAATTCAATTTTGTTTCGAAAAACTCTAAATATTTGGAATTTCTTCATCCGTAACGAATTTACGAAAACTGAAGTTAGTATTTTAGCTTACATTATTGTGGGCTATCAAACTGTTTACACCCCACGGTGCTTTCAGTAACAGAGTAAAAATGTACTCCGGTACTGATTTAGAATTTATAACTATGAATACGAGTGTAACATGTTAATTCAAAATTTTGTTCAAAACTCTCTAAATATTTGAATTTTTTAAACCGTAACGAATTACGAAACTGAAGTTAGTTTAGCTAATTATTGTGGCTTCTAACTTGGTACCCGGAGCTTTTCAGTAAACAGAGTAAAAATGGTACTCGTACTGAATTTAGAAATATATACTAATTGAATAACAGTGTACATGTAATTCAATTAACTTTGTTCAAAAACTCCCCCCTAAATATTGTATGAATTTTAACCGTAAACGAATTACGAAAACTGAAAAGTTAGTTTAGAGCTAATTATTGTGGCTTCTAAACTGTACCCGGGTTGCTTTAGTGTAACAGAGTTACAAAATGTACCTCGTACTGATTTAGAATGTATACAATGAATACAGTTGTAACATGTAATTCAATTTTGTTCAAAACTCTAAATATTATGAATTTTAACCGTAACGAATTACGAAACTGAAAGTTAGTTTTTGAGCTCATTATTGTGGCTTCTAACTGTACCCGGAGCATTTCAGTAAACAGAGTAAAAATGTACTCGTACTGATTTAGAATTATACTATGAATACAGTGTACATGTAATTCCAATTTTGTTCAAAACTCTAAATATTTGAATTTATACCGTAACGAATTACGAAACTTGAAGTTTAGTTTTAGTTTAGATAATTATTGTGGATTTAACTGTACCCACGGAGCTTTCAGTAACAGAGTTAAAATGTTACTCGTACTGATTTAGAATTATACTCATGAATTACAGTGTATACATGTAATTCAATTTTGTTCAAAACTCTAAATTTTTGAATTTTACCGTAACGAATTACGAAAACTGAAGTTAGTCTTAGCCTAATTGATTGTGGCTTCTTAACTGTACCCGGTGCTTTCGAGTAACAGAGTAAGTAAAATGTAACTCGTACTGATTTAGGAATTATACTTTGAATACAGTGGTACATGTAATTCAAGATTATTGTTCCAAAAACTCTAAACTATTTTGAATTTTTACCGTAGACGAATTACGAAACTGAAAGTTAGTCTTAGCTAATTATTTGTCGGCTTTCTAAACTGTACCCGGTGCTTTTTCGAGTAACAGAGTTAAAATGTACTCGTACTGATTTAAGAAATTATACTATGAATACCAGTGTACATGTAATTCAATTTTGTTTCAAAACTCTAAATATTAGAATTTTACCGTAACGAATTAAACGAATACTGAAAGTTTAGTTTAGCTAATTATTGTGGCTTCTTCTAACTGTAACCCGGTGCTTTCAGTAACAGAGGTAAAAATGTACTCGTACTGATTTAGAATTGTATACTATGAAGTACAGTGTACATGTAATTCAATTTTGTTCAAAACCGCTAAAATATTTGAAATTTTTTAAAACCGTAAAACGAATTTAACACGAGAAACTGAAGTTAGTTTTTTAGCTGTATTATTGTGGCTTTCCTTAACTGGGGGGTAACCCGGTGTGTCTTTTCAGATAACAGAGTAAAAAAGCTGTACTCGTACTGATTTTAGAATTATAACTAATGCAATACCAGAGTGTGACCAATGTAAATTCAATTTTTTTGTTTTATTCAAAACGCTAAATAATTTTGAATATTTAAACCGTAACGAATTAACGAAACTGAATAGTTAGTTTAGCTAATTTATTGGGTGGCTTCTAAAAACTGTTACCCGGTGCTTTCAGTAACAGAGTAAAAAATGTACTCGTACTGGAATTTAGAATTAAATACTTATGAATTAAACAGTGATACATGGTTAATTCAATATTTTGTTCAAAACGCTAAATATTTGAATTTTAATAAAACCGTAACGAAATTACGAAACTGAAGTTAGTTTAAGCTAATTATTGTGGAGCTTCCTTAAAACCTGTTACCCGCCGTGCTCTTCAGTAACCAGAGTTAAAAATGTACTCCGTACTAATTTTAGAATTATACCTATGAAATATGGTCAGTTGTACATGTAAATTCAATTTAATTGTTTCAAAACTGCTAAATATTTGAATTTATTACGGCGTAACGAATTACGAAAACCTGAAAGTTTAGGTTTAGTCAGCTAATTATTGTGGCTTCTAACTGTAACCACGGTGCTTTCAGTAAACAGAGTAAAAATGTACTCGTACTGATTTAGAATTATACTATGAATAACAGTGTACATGTAATTTCAATTTTTGTTCAAAACGCTTTAAATATTTGGAATTTTACCAGTAACGAAATTACGAAAGCTGAAGTTAGTTTTGGCTTTAATTATTTGTGGCTTCTAACTGTAAGACCCGGTGCTTTCAGTAAACAGAGTAAAAATGTACTCCGTACTGATTCTAGAATTTATACTATGAATTAACCAGTGTACACATGTAATTCAATTTTGTTTCAAAACGTCTAAATAATTTGAATTTTTATACCGTAACGAATTACGAAATTAAAGAAAATACAAAAAACCTGAAGTTAGTTTTGCTAATTAATTCTGTGGCTTCTAACTGTACCCGGTGCTGATTCAGTAACAGAGTAAAAATGGTACCTCGTGACTGGATTTAGAAATTAATGACTATGAATTACAAGTGTACTATGTAATTCAATTTTGTTCTCAAAACGCTAAATAAATTTAGAATATTTACAGTAACGAATTAACGAAACTGAAGTTAGTTTAGACTATGTTATTGTGGCTTCTTCTAAACTGGTACCCGGTGTGCTTTTTCAGTAACAGAGTAAAAATGTAACTCCGGTACCTGATTTAGAATTTATACTATGAATACAGTTGTAACATGTTATTAAATTCAATTTTGTTCAAAACGCTAAATATTTTGAAATTTTACAGATCAACGAATTACTGAAACTGAAGTTAGTTTAAGCTAATTTTATTGTGGCTTCTAAACTGTACCCGGGTTGCTTTCAGTAACCAGAGTAAAAAATGTGTACTCCGTACTGATTATAGATAATGTTATACTTATGAATACAGTGTACATGTAATTTCAATTTATGTTCAAAAACGCCTAAATATTTTGAATTTTTAAGCAGTAACGAATTACGAAACTGAAGCTTAGTTTAAGCTATTATATCTTGTGGTCTATCTTCTAACCTGTACCCGGTGCTTTCACAGTAACAGAGTACAAATGTACTCCGTAAACTGATTTTAGAATTTATAACTATGAATACCAGCTGTACATGGTAATTCAATTTTGTTTCAAAAACGTCTAAATATATTTGAAATTTTAACAGTTAACGAATTACCGAAAAACTGAAGTTAGGTTATTAGCTATTTTATTGTGGCTTTCTAAACTGTAAACCCCGGTGCTTTCAGTAAACAGAGTAAGAAATGTACTTCGTACTGATTTAGAATTATACTATGAATACAGTGTAACATTGTAATTCCAATTTTGTTTCAAAAACGCTAAATATTTGAATTTATTAAATACAGTAAACGAATTAACGAAAACTGAAGTTAGTTTTAGAGCTAAATTATTGTGGCTTTCCTAACTGTACCCGAGTGCTTTCAGGTAACAGAGTAAAAATGTTAACTCGTACTGATTTAGAATTTATATCTATGAATACAGTGGTACATGTTATATTCCAATTTTTGTTCAAAACGCCCTAAATTATTTGAATTTTAACAAGTAACGGAATTTCTACGAAACTGAGAGTTATTGTTTTATGCTAAAATATTATTGTGCGCTTCTAACATCTGTACCCGGTGCTTTCAGAGTAACAGAGTAAAAATGGTACTAACTCCGTACTGATTTTAGAATTATACTATGTAATACAGATGTACATGTAAGATTCAATTTATGTTCAAAACGCTAAATATATTGAATTTTTAATAAACAAACAGTTAAGCAGAATTGAACGAAACTGAAGTTAGTTTAAGCCTAAATTTATTGTGGCTTCTAAAACATGTACCCGGTGCTTTCAGTAACACGAGTAGAGAAATGTAACTCGTACATGATTTAGAATTATATACTATGAATACAGTGTACATGGTAATTTCAATTTTGTTCAAAAACCGCTAAATATTTGAATATTTACAGTAAACGAATTAATTACGAAAACTGAAAGTATAGTTTCAGCTAATTATTGTGGCTTCTCAACTGTACCCCGGTGCTTTCAGTAACAGAGTAAAAATTGTACTCGTACTGATTTAGAATTATAGCTATGAATACAGTGTGTACAAAAAAAAAAAAAAATGTAATTTCAATTTTGTTCAAACACCGCTAAAATATTTGAATTTTACAGTAACGCAAATTACGTAAAGCTGAAGTTTAGTTTAGCTAATTATTGTGGCTTCTAACTGATTACCCGGTGCTTTCAGTTAACAGATTAAAAAATGTACTCGTACTGATTTAGAATTATACTATGAAAGTACAGTGTACATGTAATTCAATTTTGTTCAAAACTCTAGAATATTTGAAATTTTACAAGTAACGACGAATTACGAAACTGAAGTTAAGTTTAGCTATTTATTGTGGCTTCTAAACTGTACCCGGTTGCTTTCTAGTAACAGGAGTTAAAAAAATGTATCTCGTACTGATTTAGAATTATTACTATGAATGACAAGTGTACATGGGTAAATTCAATTTTTGGTTTCCAAAACGCTAAAATATTTGAATTTTACAGTAACGAATATACGAAACTGAAGTTAGTCTTTTAGCTAATTAATTGTGGCTTCTAAACTGTTACCCCCGGGATGCTTTCAGTAACAGAAGTTAAAAATGGTTACTCGTACTCGATTTTAGAATTATATACTATGGAATACAGTGTACATGTAATTCAATTTTGTTCCAAAAACGCTAAAATATTTGAATTTCCTACAGTAAATCGAAATTACGAAACTGAAGTTAGTTTTAGCTAATTATTGTGGCTTCTAACTGTATCCCGGTGCTTTCAGTAACAGAGTAAAAAATGTTAACTCGTACATGATCACCTAACTATTATGAATACGTACTGGTACTTACTGCTAAATGAGTCCGGAGTACCTAACTTTGCTACTAGGAACGGGTTTTAAACAACTGGTAGAAGAATCCAGCATCGTGCAAAATATACCCTTGAAGGCAAGTAACCTGTAACCGGGTACTTTTTGGTTTTTGTGGTAACTAGTACTCTCGGAAAAAGAGGAAGTACGCCTACCCGTTTACAGACTATCTTGGTCTCGACGTAGGATCCAGTTGGTCCACAGTAGTTGGAGTTATGGCGGACCCTCAGTTCTGAACAGTTTCTGTACGATTGTTGTCACTAGGAATGCCAGCACCCGCACCTGGGCAGTCAATGCCGATTTAAACGCGTATTAAAAAGGATATGTTGCCGGTTAACGATTAAATTAACCAAACTTGGCTCAATTTTAATCTGATGTTAAATATTAAATAGTGGTTTTAACAAAATTACATACTCCAGAATAATGACTATAAAACTTCATCCAACCATGTGAAGTCCAATGGTGCCGTTTTTTGTGAACCATCCTGCCCTGGTTCAAGGAATAAAAGTGTAGACGGTTAATTTAATAAACAACTTTTATTTTTAAAAATGGTAAATCAAGTACGGGTTGTTCTTGTGAGCAATTTTTTACAAATACTATAATCACGTTTCTTATTATACGAAATCTCACACAGTAATACACACATGTATTTTATAATCTTAAATAATTAACCAGTCCACCAGAACTAAGTAAATCTGTGGTACGAGAAATATTTAGAAACATCAGGAAAACCACCTCGTTCAATTCTTAATTCCTCAAAAGTAGGCCCCTACCCCGAAAAGTAGTTTTAAGATCATCTGAAAACGGTTTTTGTTTGGTGGAGCGCAATTTATATAACGCTCAGTGATTTGTTGTTTAAAAAAATGGTTAACGTACATACCTGTATTATAAGCAGAATACTTTATAATATACAAATGATTCATTCAAGGGTAAAAAAAAAGAACAAACCTTGACCCTCTGAGAACCGGTAAACTGATTCCTCCCAACCGGACAGTTCCATAATATTACATCAGCGGCAGTCTTTTTCTCATTATTACAATGCCCATGAGAACTGTTAAACGAACCAAACCTGTCTGAACGGACCACCTTCATATTGTTTCCAACTACCCTTTGAAATTTTCCCATTCCCACTTTGAATCCGGTATTGTCCAAATTTTGAAAATGGGCCCTTTTACAAAACAACAGTTTTTATTTGAGTGACTTGACCCATAAATAATTGAGGTCTAATAAATAAGCACCCACTATGAGAAAGTGCAAAATGTTTGCCTATTTCATTCAAAACCTTCAAAGATATAATATTTGTATAAATAATGTCCTGGTAGCTCATACTTACTTGGCCGGGGGCGTAACAAATCTCAGTTCCTGATTCTTTGCCCTCTGTCCTATGAGCCTCTTATCTTACCGACGGCCATCCAGTCTTCCGCCGAGATCCCACAAGACCCTCCACAACACCGGGTCACATTCGTTCGACCACTGTGATCGCTATCCAATCTTATCTTTGGCCTACCCAAAAGGGCGCCTTCCCTTGCCCGGAGTGTACCCCCCCCACCCCCGTGCCTGGTAGACCTCTTTTAACCCTTTGTGCCCTCCTGTCTCCCGATGTTACATGTCCTAGCCCAGCTAATTCTCTTTTGCCTTTCACCAAAAGCCACAATATCAGGATCCGTGGTAATAACATCGCGTAATTCTCTATTTTTATTTCTTATTCGCCAACATCCACTTCCATCACATATATTGGTCCTTATTCCCCCCCCAGTAAAAAAAAAAAATTAATTAAAAAAATATTAAAATGAACAAAAAAAAATATAAAAATAAACTAAAAAAATACATATGTTTTCGAGGAGAACTTTATTATTTCTCAAAAATACAATCAACCGCCCCCTAATTTTTTTTCTTTCGTTTTATATGATGTCCTTGTTTTCACACTTCCATACATTAGGTACCTGGTTGAAATGATTGTTTTATAAATTCTTAATTTTGGAGCATCGTGTGACAACAATCCTTGACCGTAAAGGAGTTTTGTTACACCGCCCCCAAGAACACCTATTTTGCATTTAGCTAATTTGCTTTGGTATCTCTAATATCCTCCAGCGTATTTGCTGTTTTATTGTTACATCCCCAAATATTTTAAAACTTTCTATACCCAGCCAAATCGAGTATTTTTTATCAATGCCTTAAGTTTGTGTCCTCAACATTTCCATTTCCAGCTATGTCGCTTTCCTAAATGAATAAATTTTAGTTTTTTAAATCTTCATTTTTTGAGCTCTAAGCCCTACTGTATTTGACATTCTTTTAAATAAATACTTTTTGTTAGTGGTGGAGAGAGGTTTGCATCCAAAACTTTTCTGACAAGATCAACTTACATCATTTCCGCAAATGGGCCATTACGTTCAGGTCCCCACTCCTAATTTAACCCCTCTTTGTAGTCTTTTTAAACTTTTTTGTTAATGCCTCTTTCCACAGCCAGGTTGAAGAGAGTCGGGAGAAATCCGATCTCCCTGTCTGTAACCTCCAGTGTTGATAAGGAAGTTTTCCCTCCACGACATTTCTCCATCTATTCTTATTTTGGCCTTTGAGTCACACTTATTACACATTTTTTGACGAGTCTTTAATCAAGTTTTTTGCGGGATTCCATGTTTTTCCATCTTCCTTGAATAGAGCATTCCTAAATCTATCTGCTGTCCATACAGCTTTCTTGAATGTCTATAAAAATTCCATAGAAGCCTTTGTTGAACTCATAATATTTTGAGATTGCCTTGTTTAAGGTAGGGAAAATTTTGATCTAACTATTGTGGACCTGCCCTTTCATAAATCCTGATTGCTGTTCATCAATTATTGCTTTCAGTAATAAGGAACTTAAATCTTGGATAGTAATATTTTTTGAAAAATATCTTGTAGACGGTGTTCAAAAGAGATATTCCCTACTATAATTAGAACATAATTGTTTATCCCCCTTTTTGTGCAGAGGAATTACCACTGCTTTCTCCTCCATAACCTCCTGGTATAATTTCCTCTTCCCTACTTTTGTAAATAAGTTTTATTAATGTATTTCTTTTAAATACAGGAATTTTCCTTCCACTTATTAATAATCCTCACTTGTAATTCCGTCTTCACCAGTGAGCCTTATTGCATTTATAAGCTTTTTTTATTTTCGCTTAAAAAAACCAACCCGCGGTCTTTCTACTTCTTGCGTAGAGGGTGGCAAATCACCTCCGGATTGTAACATGTTGGATAATTTAATTCATCGTCAACGCCTTTCTGTTTTTGTTATACAGTGGGTCACAATTCATGGAGTTCTTCTTCAAAGTAAGTCTTTCCACACTTTTAATTAACCCCTGATATCTTTGTCCATCACTAACTGTCCATTTTTGTCCCTTTTTATTGCCATAGCTTTATTGCTGAGACACGCCTTGTTTTGAAAAAAAAAACGGATTGTTCTGTAAAAACTCTCTTGCGTTTAATTTTGCTGGTTCTGTCATTCTTCAGCCTTGGTACAGTTTTCTTCCGTTTAGGAAGTCTCATTTTCTTTTTTTTCGCTCGTCCTAAGTACCACTCTGGTATTTTTCTGTTAGCTGTCACAGGATTCTGTCCTAAGGTCGTTTCTGTCATTCTTCTGCCTTCTTCATCCAACATTGTTCCTGCTTGCATAACCACCTGGTGTCTTTATTTTCCTCTTCTCCTTGTTTACGGCTGTCCTGCATTCCTCTGTAAGCCAGAAGGATTCTTCTTCATATTTTCCTTTGTGTGCCACGACACTTCCTTTACTGTTTCAGGTGACTATAGTATTGTAAATTTTTTTTCCATTGTTTATCACAATCATTGTCATGGAACTCAGTCATTTGTTGTCCTTCTATGCTTTCATCTTCCAATATTTGGAATCTATTACTCAATTTAATTTTTTAAATTTCCCTCTGCACTTCTGGTATTGGCACTATTTTTTGTCAGACGATAATTTTGTTCTTTCCTAGGTGTTCTCTTCTTTTTATTTCCCATTTACATTTATTTCTTTGTCTTAAGCTAATTAAAGACTAGACTAAATAGTGGTCTGTTACCAAATTCTGCGCCTCTGACTGTGCGCACAATTGTAATGCTGGCCTAATAGATGTCTATGATGTCTACTATATACTGAAATCAATTTGGTTGCTTTGTTTCCCATCTGGGAGAAACCCATGTAGCTTTGTGAATTCTTTATCCCTTTGGGAAACAGTGTGCTACATAATTTCATATTTGTTGAACTAGCTAAAGGTGAGCAGGTCTCAATGTCCTGGTTACAATACCAACGATAAAACAAGCAATCAATAAACACCAGAGGAGCACAGGGTAACAGTTGTGGTGCGCTGTTATTTAGCCCATAGACTGTAACAACCATCATTAAGTCCAAACCACATATATTTAAAGTGGAAAGAAAATATTGTGCTAGCAGTCATTCTCCGTACTGCTAAATTTCCACCTGCTTTTAACTTTTTTATAAGATAAAAAATTGCCCCCAAAAAGTCCCAATAATTTATACACCTTGCGCTTAACCCCCCCCACCGCTTTTAAAAAATTT
>NW_025784068.1:0-25964 GCF_021130785.1 Homalodisca vitripennis
TTCTAACAAAATTAAAATTACAACCTCTACAAACTAAATATCTTTTATCGATAATTTCTCCTCTATTAGAACACTTGTAACAGTTGGCATTATACTCTTCCATTTAAACAAAAAGATTTTTTTATAAATGGAGATTATGGAACTAAGTCTGCCGAGATTATAAATTTTTCAGCGCAAATTGTTTGTGTTTACATTTCTACAACAGAGATAAATAGAAATAATTTCATTCTATTGTACAACTATTTAGGATATTTTGTCTATGGACTACAAAGATTATTCCGGAAGAAATCGAGATTTTTCATCAGCGAAAGAGTATATTTTTGAAGTTTTAGAAGGAATGAAAGAGAATAATATGAACATCATCAATTATTGTAAAAGACAAATGAATGATTGTGTCTTTGGTGTAGTGTGTTTAGTGTGCGTGTTTGCGCTATGGGGAATCACATCACATTCAACTTCTACGGTGTCTATTGTTTAGAGACTTGGCCCTGCACTGCTACTGTCCAACCAAGTTAATGGCTAGGAGCTGTAATTCGGGTCTTAGACTCTGGAATTTTTTTGTTCCCAAGTCTCATTTTTTCTTTGGTAACTACTGTGTAGAAGTTGATGGAGAGATACAATTAGGGAATTTGTGTCGGGTGTTTTGTAAGTGTAATGTTGTTTAATGAATGATGTGAATGATGAATGTAATGAACGAATTAAGGAAGAGAAGGAATGTACGAATTAAGGAATGAAGTGGAAAGGTGAGGAAGCAAATGGCGCGCCAACCACAGTTGTCATTACTCGGCTTGTTCTATAGTCATTACACTATGGCCACTCGTGTAAAGACTTGCCCAACCACTGAACGACAACCATGTCTTCCTCAATAAAAAGCGCGCCTGAAGCTCTGGGATTTGAACCAGAACCTCAGGACTTTGAAGGCAAGCGTTCTTACCAACTGAGCTACGGAGAGTCTCGGAAAGATTATAAGCTATATCTCTGCTATATAAGTTGTTCTCACTTTACAATTAGGATTGCTAGTTTACAAGTTTATTAATAATTTTATATTTCAAAAACCACTCAACCGATTTTAATGAAATTTGGTACACATATAGTAAATACTTAACTCTTTCGACTTAACTTATCCATAAGGGTAAAATCATCCCCTATTTCTTAATATTCATAAAAAAATAAAAAATTATCAGAAAAATCTGAAACTTCAAAAACAAGCGAGTTCAACTTAAAATTTCATGAAAATAACAAAATTTTCAAAAAACTACCCCAATCATCCCTTATCTTAAAACTCTTATATCTCGAGAACTATTGGAGCTTTTTTGCTGAAATTTGGTATATAGGATCAGTAATATTAAAGTATTTTTTAAAATCATAACTTCCGGTCCAACCCTTAAGATGACCTTGGAATAGTTTTTTGTTTAATCCACCCCCATTTTTTAAGATATTCTTTTGAAATTAAAAATGAATAACTTATATCAATGTCTTTAACAATTCTGTAAAGTTTTAAAATTATCCGATGAATAATAGTGAAAATAACGTGATTTTTACTGAATTTCTCTAATATCGTTCTTAATCACATCATAGGCTAAAAATTTCTCAGAGACAACAACAACATAACAAATCGCGTTTGTAACAGCTTTTTGAAAATCCATATTGATAATTATATCGTTCTTTGAACCAGAAATATTTGTCAAACTCTTTGTTGTATCAATGACATAAATAGGTCTATTCGCTAAAATTCTTTAGGATTGTAATACATTTCCTTATTATTACAGTAAACTTTCTTAAAATCTTGATACATCTGATACATGATTCTGAAAAGACCTCCGGAAATGTTTAAATTTTGTAATTCCATCTGGATAATAGAAACCGTTCAATTTTACTCTGATATGTTTATTTACATCCAAATCTATCAAACTTTGAAGGATTTTCTTCTTGATTATTCTGTCTCCCTTTCTGTTTGAATCACCCTATAATAACCGAAATTGGTATTGAAGATATTTCTATAATTTTTTGTAAAATCGAACTTTAAGTTGTTCCGGAAAATACCTTTTTGTTCAATACTTTGACAAATCTAGAAAATTAAACATAATGTGGGGGGGGATTTGGACTTTTTGTAATTTCATCAATCAACCCTTATTTTACTCGTTGGATTTTTTTTAATCAATCATTCGAACTCTAAATAAAAAATCTGTAATTGTTATTTTTCCATCATCAGGCATTTAATTTCCAGTTGCAGTCTTCAGAAACTCACATAATCGTCTTTCTGGCTCTTTATAAAACTTAGATAAAATCCTCCTTTATAGATCAGGGAATAGTTAACATTTTCAAAAAATCCATAATCCAAAATGAGATTAAATTTTCCAGCTGCTTCATAAAACACCAAATTTTAAAATCTGATTCAAAGCCATTAGAAGTTTGAGGAAATAACATCCACTTTTTGGGAATACGGAAATAGTTCCTTTTAATTGTGCTTAATTGGCCACAGTTTTCGACTTCTTCTATCAATTTATTGTGTTTTCTTACTTCAACATCTTAGAAAATAAAATACGGTATAAAATGATCGATTAATCTAACACATTATCAGTTCCAAGTTATGCTTGACCCATTCTTGTTTTGTTAAAGTTCCACAGAAATATAAAAACTGGAAGTTAGACGAGCAAAAGTTTATCTCCAAAAATCAATATTTAAAAAACTCAGTTCTTTTATTCGGTTCATCTCAAATGTGTGTTTTACTAATTGGATAGAAATTTTTTAAACTCCGACCCTTTCGAATATCACTAGCATATTTTCTGTAAGTCCGGACCTATTTAATAAGAGAAAAATATTAGGAAAATTTTAATAACATCGTGTATCATTTTTTTCATCGATCTATATTGTACGTTTTTTATAAGAAAAGATATAAATTTTAGTAAATAATTAAAAAGGCTTTGAGAGTCCATTTTTTAATGATCTACTTCGTCATATTCAGGATTCTCTTCCTTAAATTTTTGCGATCTCGGTCACATATCTTTCAATAAAAATCTGCACAGGATAGTAAACCGCTATCCTATAATATTGTTCCAGATCAAACTGTATCCTTTATTTTCATCCATAAAACTTTATTACCTCAAGTGGATTGATAGGAGAACAAAAGAAACAGACATATGACTCTTTTAATTGAATAATGTATTATTTTCTTCGAATGAAGCTCTGGATGATAAAGTTTGATATTTTAGCCAATGTTATACACCAATTCAATTTGGTTTTACGTATAATCTCAATCATATCTTCGGAATAATTTCATATTTTTGACGAAATGTCATCCCAATGTTTCTTTTTTCAATATCTCTTTTCGTGTTGCAATTGATTAAAGAATGATCGAAAGCCGTGACTTGTTAATGTCCCGCCATCTCTATTTATTAAGAAAAAATTTCATAAATCAAGTTTTTATAAAATTGGCTCTTTTTTGCGTTTTACATTCAGCACATTTTCCAGAAATTCTCTTATACTCCGTTAATGTTCTGCATAGTTTTTATTTTATATCGTTTGTTGGGCAGTTCTTCTCTTTACATCTTCACAACAATATATGAGCGCCATTTATATAAGGAAAAATTAGTCATACGTAACACCACACTACTTCCATTAAATCATGTTGTCGGATGTTTTTCAAAAAGTTTTTATTTGACATCTTCTTTAAATTTATTAAAGTTTTCTTTCATAGTTTATTTTACTTTATCGGAGATATAAAAGAGTATCAGATCATCTATTCTTTTAAGTTAACTTCATTATTATGGTGTTATTTTGCTCATTTAATAATCGTTGTTACCAAAAATCTTTCAAAAAATGTTTATTTTCTCATTATGAAATGTGTATCAAAAATCTTCCAGAATTTTTGTTAATTACTTCTCCAATCATAATTACATTAACAACTATTTTTATATGTATTAAAAAGTTTTCTTCTAGTTTATTTATCTTTTATCAAGTAATTTCCACCAACATCGTCTACTGATCTTCTATTTCTGGCTATCTAACTTGTCATAGGACTTCTGTTGTTAAAATCTTTAACCATGCTTGTTTATGATCTACTCCATAATTTTGTTTTAGGTTCATTAAACATTTTTAAATAGGATCTTCTAAATTGCAATCATTACAACAAATACATCAAATGGATTAATTTCCTTTACTAACACCGCTAATTCTTTTTCCTTTAATAAAATCTAAGGCATTTTTATACATTCGGCGGTATCATGTAAATCAACAATATCGATGTTTTTCTGATATTTTTTAAGAGGTTTTATCAAAATTTCGTTCTTTAACAACAATACATCATGTTTGTCAATACCAAGGTCGAACACCAGACAATTCTTTTCTTAATTAAGCCAAACTATACAATAAATTCTTTTTCATATACCTTTTGATCGCTTTCAGTAATTTCATCAGCTTTTTCGATGTGAGATCATTATAAATTGGTAAATAATTTTTTTTACACCATTCATCCCAAACTTCATTTTTCACAATGTTTTTATTTTATCAGCCACACATTCATTTGTCCAACAACTCAATGATAATTTGCAAGTTTTGTTATCATATTTCTGCTTTTAAAAATTCTTCAATCTCAGGACAGCAAACATATCTGAATCTGGAAGGTTTTGTAATTACATTTTTCTATACTTGTTATCAAACTCATTTCTCAAACTATCAAAATTGAAACTATTATCTACATTTTGAAATAATTTGTGTTTCAAATACGTCAAAAATATTTGTGGAATCCATATTTATTAAGCAAATAATTTGTTAACAACTTCTTTAAAATCTTTACCTTTACTCAGTTCATTCAAAACAAAAAACACATAAATGACCACAAATTGGGGGATCTTTGTAGTCTTGAATTTGAGAATCGTTGTAATAACGCTTGATTTTTTCAAATATTTAATCAATTCTATAGGTGGTTTGTCCTCAATTCTTCCATACGAATCAAAATAAAACGCAGTCTTATCATTTTTATAATATCAAACCCAATGCGTTCCACTTCCCATAATCGAGTCTAAATTCACAATTCCACATTCAAATTTCTTAACTTTTTCAGGTAATGTATCTCTCATGAAGATTCCTCTAAAATGTTTAATATTTTTGCAGATTTCTTCCAATTCCCCGAATGTTAAAGGTTTAAATTTTTTTTTCAATGTTTGATTTCACGTAATTCAAGTTTTTTCATCTAATCCAGATCCTGTAACATCTTCCAACTCTTTATCTAACCAATTTAAAATGTTTCGAACAATAGGAATCACATCCTTTTTAACGATTGGAGCAGCTTTACGAACATAAGGAAACAACATTTTTTAACAACTGGAATATTTTCTCCAAAAATCTAATAAATCTTTCAAAAGTCCTCCATTTTTAAGTTCTTTCAAACTGATTATAAGAAAATTCTATTCTGGTTCCTTTATTGTTTTCTTATGTTTTTTCGAGTTTATTGTATTGTCTATTTGTTAAAAATATCTTATCTTCGCCATTTTTTAGTTGATCTATTTTAAATTGAATACTAACGGGTATTTTCTTCTTAAAAGCGGATTTTATTTTTTCTTTCTGATTTTTGCTGAAATTTACATTCACCTCCATTTATATAGTTAAAATTTCAAGTTCTCTTCGATTCCCATTCCTAGTTTTCTCTTCAAAAACATTGCTCCAGCTGTTGGAAGCGCAACAAATCTTTCACCTAAACTAGCATCTTTTGATAAAAAATCTATCCATTGCCTTATCTTGCAAAACTTTATCTGCGATATGTCTGGAATTTGTGTCTCTTTGTTTTGCATAAAAAATATTCGTGTTCCATAGCAGCTTTGATCTAATTTATTTATACCAGGATCTCCTCTTTTTAGTCTTTTTTCGAGTTTTGTGCCAGGCACCAGATACTGATAAGTTGGTACGTGTAATTCAAAAGGTAAATTGTTGATAAAATCATTCAAAAGTCCACTACCCTCAATCATAGATGAACTTATTGCCAGGCAAAAACTCGTTTTAAATATTTAATTCCATCAGGTTTTTCAATCATTTCATCAAGTTTGTTCGAAATAAAATCTTTAATCGCTTTCTTTTCGTTCAAAAAATTGTTGTTTCCAGCCTTTTCTTGAGCATAAATATAATTTATAATTCATCGAGTTTTGTCAAATCGTCGATATATCTGTATTCAATCCTTATTATCACTGTATTTTCTTACACCTGATCCTTCGAATTCGTTTTTCCCAAATTGGTTTAATCAAATTGAGATATTTTTTACCTTTACTTGACTTTGGTTTCTTAGTTGATGGATCATTATTTTTGTAAATTGAATCAGATTTCCATAAAATTTCTGTATTACTTTTTCAAGTCTTCTTCAGAATAATAAACCGTCTTTTGGAACATCAGTGCCTGTTAATAATCTCCATAAACCTTGAGTTCCTTCATATGTTTTTTCATTAATAATGATATCATTATGCTCAAAATTCACGGGCAAATTTCCAATCATAAAACTTTTCTTTTTTCTGTCCCAATACAAACCAAATTTATCATCCTTTGCTCTAGGAAGAAATTTTTTTACCAATTTCACCAATTATTTATATCCGTTGTTCCAGGACTTATTGGTTCAACTATGGTAGAGTTCTTCAATGATTCGAGGTCTAAATGGTGTTGAAGATGGTAATTTTGGCAATTCAAACTCAGATTCTGGTATCGAAATATCAGCAAATTGTGTCGTACAACTGGAACCAAATTCATCAAATTTTGATTAATCGCTTAAAACATTTTCAATTTTGCTCCTCAACATTTTTTATTGCAGATGTTACAGGTTGATTAATTTTTTGAATAAAATTCTTGTTCTTTTTCATCAATTCGAATCTGTTCTTTAAATTCTTTGATTAATTTCTTTTCTATTTGATCAAGTTTTTTCGCTTCTTCTGAAGTTACGTTCGCCATTTATTTAGGAAAATTTTGAAACGTAAACGTGGAACGTGGAAAACGTGAACACGAAACGTGAACACGAAACGTGGAACGTGAAACACGTAACGTGAAACACGAACGTGAAAACGTGAAACACGAACGTGAAAACATGAACGTGAAACGTAAACACGAACGTGAAACCATGAACGTGAATACATGGAACGTAAAACATGAACGTGATAACATGAACGTGAAAACGTGGAACGTGAACGTGGAACGTGAAACGTGGAACGTAAAAACGAGAACACGAAACGTAAACGTGAACGTAAAATCATGAAAACAACTAGATTATCACACGTTTATATTGGAAAATTTATTCAAATATTTACCATTTTTAGGCTTCAAAGTTAGATTAATAGTTAAAAATCCATAGTCTTCTTTCCAAATTTTATCACACAATTCATTAAAGTGGTTAAAACTCATATCAGATCCCACATAATTGTTTGTAAATCTTTCTCGAATAGTGATCGTCTTGCTTAAAAACACACAACATATTTCAAATTATTTCTAATAACTTGTTTATCAACCTTTGAAAAGCATTGAGAAAGATAGATACAAGATATGTTTTTGTTGACGAGACATTACGAAATATTCCTTAATAACGTCTTGATTTTCCAAAATACAATCATCAAAAACGATTAACGAATTGGGTTTACATTCGCTTAACGGAACTATGTCCTCAGAAGCATTATAAAAAATGTGATATTTTCTTACTTAAGTTCTTCTCAATATTTTCAAATCTTTCTTGTAATTTTTTATAGGCGTCTTGTTCTAAAGATTTACTAAAAACATACAAATTGGAATAAGGAATCAACCTATTGTAGATAAAATTCAATAATAAAGTTGTTTTTTCCACATCCACTTGAACCAACAATTAACAATCTGATTGGTTGATCTTTTCTTATTTTCTTCAAAACGTTTGAAGTTTTATCTGATCTTTTTGCTTTAAAAATTTTTCTCCATTTAAATAGAAGATTTTCATCTTGAAGCAACGCTTGCGAAAATGAAGCTGTTTCAAGTTGACTTCAGAAAGCTCTAAATTAGTTTTAAACTTGGAACATCCTATACACTTAGAGGAAGAATCAAATTATTTTATCGGTTTAAGCGGTTTTTATTCTGACAATTTTGTAATAAATATTAGTGAAAGTTCTCCTTATTGTATAGGATTTAGTGAGAAGAACATAACAAAATACTATGGTTTAAACAAAGGATATTATACTTTCGATCAAATAAAAAATTCCCTTAAAAATTATCTGAAAACATTCAAACAATCAGATAAATCTTTAAACTTTGACGGAAAACAAGTTTGAAATGCAAAAAAAATTATCTCTCTAATAAAATTCAAATAAAATCACCAGTAAGGAATAATGTTTTCAGCAATTATTGTAGATTTTGTTAGGGTTTTGTTCAAGAAAACTATTGAGCCAAATTCAGGTATATTTAGGGAAATAAAACGCCAAAATTTAGGACCGTTTGAAATGTATTGAAGCTGCACTGCAATCTCGTTGAACCTAGTTTTGAAAATCATACCGAACATTTACACAAAGAATCTGAAATTTTGTACACTTTTTTCCCAAATGTTGCTTATGGATCAAAAATCAGTGAAAAACCGAATGAAATCGATTATATTCCAATTAGAAAAAATATTAAAAGAATTCAAAAAATCGTCTTCTTAACTGTTCAAGACTCTGAGGGAAATTTATTAAATAATGAGAGTAAAACAACAATATATTTAAGATTGAAAAAGGAATAAAAATGAGTTGATTGATGATGACAAAATTCAATATTTTTACTTAAAAAACAAGAGTCTATGCCATAGACCCTTTTCAAAAATCTTCATCCTGACACTGTTTTTATCAATGAATCTGGCCTTCATTCTCAAAATAAAAATTACTAGTTAAATTTCTTTTCTATCTAAATGGAGTCAGTTGTAGACCTACTCAATAATCAACTTAGATTTAAAAGCAAACATATCTTTACAATTGTTGACGAAAATAATGAATTTTGGTTTAAGGCTAAAGATGTTGCAGAAATATTGGAATTTAAAAATACGAGACAAGCTATCATAGATCATGTTAAAGAAAAAATACAAAAAAAGCTTTGAAAACATAGATTCTGACAAGGGTATCGAATCGCGACTCTTACAAAAATTACATCCAGACACTATTTTCATCAATGAACCAGGCATATATTCTTTAATACTGAAATCTAAAATGAAGATTGCAGAAAAGAAATGTTTCAAGATTGGGTTTTAGAAGAAGTTTTACCAAGTATTCGTAAATTTGGTGTGTAACAAACTTGAAAACGAAAAATAAGCAGTTAAAAGATGAAATAAAACAGTTACAAATTTCAGGTCAAATGAAATCCTTGAAAATAGAGAATCAAGAATTGCGAATGGAATTAATGAAGAGAGATATGGTATGTAAAGATTTTGATAAGAAAAAACACCATGTTTTTGTATTAATTAAGAAGAATCACATGTGGGAATATCCTTATTACGTTATCAGAGCTCAAAAGAGAGAAATACCGAAAAGATTGAAAGAACTTGAAATTGATTACCCAGAAATGGAAATTTTATTAAGACAAGGAGATCCAAATAGTATAAATCTCTACAACCAAATGAAAGAATCTTTGAATATCTTATACAACGGAAATCATTTTACCACAAATATGACAGAATCTCGACTGATTTATAGAATATCTAAATTACACGATGAAAATGTTTTCTAAATTTTACTAAAAACTCTCGATTTATTATATTTTGTTTGTAAATGTTTAGCATAACTAGGTAACCATCGTAGAATTCTTTTTTCATATTCCACAAGGCATTTCGTTTTTATAAACTTTCGCTGAAAATTTTTTTAGCACAATCTTTGCAAAAAGCATCATTTTCTATCTTTACTATACTGCCAGTTATTAAATTCAGAAATATTTTTAATTTCTTTACAAAAGTAACACTTTTTTTCTTCTAAAGTTAATTTGTTCATTTTATCATATAATTCCTTACAATAACAGTCTTTTCTATTCTCTTCTTGACACTTTGTACATTTCTTTTGAGACTCCATTTATATTAGAAAAAATTATTACACGATGAAAATGTTAAACTCTTAACTTATGATATTTGGTTTGTAAATGTTTTTGATAATTATTTAACCATTTTATAGTTCTTCACATTCACATTGAGTATCTTCATAATATAATCTATGGTGATTCTTCTTTACACAATCTTTACAATATGAGTTCTTTCTTATCTCTACTATAGTGATCATTATTAAACTCTGAAATTTTTTTAGTTTCTTTACATTTAAGACATTCTTTATCTTCCAAAGTTAATTTTCTATTTTATCATATAATTCTTTATGATATTCCCTTTCACAATCTTTGCAATTATAATGCATTCCATCTTTCCTATTTTTATCTTTATAAAATTCATTTAAATCTTTAAATTCTTTGCACTTTGTACATTTCTTTTGATGCGCCATTTATATATAGAAAATCTATATTACAGTTTTGACTTCTTCAATTCATATTCATAAAACTTTCCGGTTATTTCTTCATTATTTAAATCTTTTATACTATAAGTTACAGGATCTGTGTTATGAATTTGATAAATCACAAAGATTTCTCTTGACCAATTGTTCTTATATTTGTTCGAAAATGTTTGTTTTTTACTAACAATTCTTACATGATCATTGACTTTAAATTTAGTTTTCGTGTGAATTTCAGGTGGAACATACTTGAAAACGGTCTCTAATAACTCCTTTTCTGCATCCTTATCTACGTTTTTCGGTTTCATTTTGATTGTGCTGTGAACTGTATCGTTATAATTGTTTACGATTTTTTGAAGAATATCGATCCATTTAAAGTTTTTATTAATCTCAAAAATTACTTTCATTCTCTCATTTTGAGTTCTGTTATATCTCTCTACAATACTTGATTTCTCTTCGTTTTCAGTATGATAAATCTTAATGTTGTATTTTCCTCAAAACATCGTTAAATTCTTTATTTTTAAACTCTAAACCCTTATCTGTATGAAGTAGGTTAGGAGGTTTGTGATTGATCCTTATGGCATCTTTTACTATATCTTCGAAAGCTTTTGAAATATCCTTGCCGTTTTTTCTTTTGATAGCTCTTGACCAAGCATATTTTGAGAAAGTATCAATAACATTTAACATATACTTAAATCCATCATTTTGATCTGAATAGTTAGACATTATAACTAAATCTGACTGCCCATAAATCGTCAATTCCTAATGTTATAATTTTTCTCTTTTTAAACTTTTTTCGTACTGGTGCATGAATTTCTCTAGCTTCAATCTCGATTTCTTCCTTATTCTTAGATTCTTTCTTTACTTGTTTTTCATAAGGATTCTTTATAAACTTACTCTTGTTTGTCTTACATTTTGAACATTTTGCAGCAATTCTATACAATCCATTTTGAGTTTGAACGATTTTTGAATCTATATTTTTCGTTTTCTTTTTACACTTGTGACAGTGAATTAAATCATCTTCCATTTACATATCAAAGTTTCCAAGTTTATTTAATTCGTCTAATATATCTGTTTTATAGCCATACGGTACTGTATCGATCTTATTTTCTAGGACAATTCTCTTATCATCTTTAGCGTTCAGTGCCAGCTTGTTTATGGTAACAGTGTACAACTCATGTTTATAGCTTTTGATTACTGTCATCTCCCTAAATTCTTCTTTATCTTCGAACAAACATCTCTTCAAGTTTTCGATATTTATTGTTTTATTTACAAACGCTTCTCTTAATTCCTTTACACCTAACTGGGTTTTTATCTAGATATTTGGTACGAGTACATCTTAGGACCTTAAACCACAAAATTCTTCTAAAACTTCGCTATTTAACTCATCTTTGAATTTCCCTATTACCTTCTTATTTTTAGTAGTGAAACATTCGTGATCTTTTGGATAATCACTTGTATCAAAGTCATCTATATTTTCTTTAATAATTTTAAAAGGATCTCGTTTCAATTCTAAAAATTAAAACTGTCTGTATCCATGTAACACAGATTCAAATCTGGATCAAACTTCTTTAATTTGTTGTAATAAAACTCGTACATTAGCAATTTTGAGAGGTCGAGAACTGAAAATCCTATGTAAATCGGTTTTGTTAAATTTTAACCTTTTGTTTGTACATGTGACTCGCTATACAAGTTGTCGTCAAAGATGTTAAAGCATTTGAAATTTGTTTTCTTAGCTTGTTTCATTGAAAATTCTTCATTTCCAAGCTTTAATATCACATCTGTTTCTCACATTTTCCATAGATTTTCCAAAAAACTGAGTTGTTCATCAGCTTATAAAAGTCCTTTTCAAAGTCGCTTGTAGCTTTGGTTCTCATGTTTGTGTTAAAATCAATGTATTCTTTCATAAAAGGCTTCTGATCGAATGCAATAACTCTATTCACATGTTTCAAAATCATACCTTGTTCCAGATAGAATTTCAAATTTCTCGAGTTTGAAACAACGTATTCAGTTTTATCCAGTAGAGTTGTGCAAAGTTTGTTTGTTTTTAAAATGTTCTGGAGCAAGAGGTAAATCCTTGTGATGTTCGTGTAAATTTGTTGGATATCCAAGATCGACTTCGAGAATATAGCCATAATCTTCGTCGCCAGTGAGTTCTAAAATTGTTTTCTTGCCCACTCTTCTTTTGTATACGTTTTAGGATCCATTCCACTTGATATCACTAAACGGCAGTTTTTGCATTAGGCCATACCCATAAAGGTTATTAGCATCAACGTATAACAAATAGTTTTCGGGCTTTGTCTTATCGAAATCTTTCAAATATTTGTTATTTGCTTTCACATATCGGTTTAAATACACTGAGAAATGCCCCCGCGAATGCCTTTTTCAATCATCAAATACATATTATAATCGTTAATTAGCTGAAAGCTCAATTTTCGTTAATTTTAACATTGCGTCCCATGCGAGACTGGGAGCTGTTAGATAGTGTGCCGGATCGAGTTTATAACAATTAAGGCAAATGTTTCTGAAATTTTCGAATATCATCAGCAAGCAATATAAAAACATCTTGGATTATTGTACAAATCAGAGTAATTTCCAAGATTTTTCTCTTTTAATTTGTTCCAAACGACTCAAGTAGTGTTGATAATCTTTCTCAGATATGCTCTCATCTGTCAAAAGTGAATAGAAATCTTGAATTCTCTAATTCTTCTGTGTAATCAAGTTTTTCAATTTTTTTTTTTTTTTTTACTGTCGATAAATTCATAGGGAAATATTCCTTTTCCAGATAGAATTTTAAAGATTTCTTCTTCGTCATTTGGCTGTCTTTCTATAATTTCATTCAGTCCATCTTGCTATAAAATGATTTGTATGTTTGAAGTCTTCTCTCTTTAGATTTTTAGTTAACTTTTCTATAGACGAGGCCATGAATCTGAACGTGTTCTACAAACGAAAACTTGATGAATTTTCTTGGCTTATCACCTTCGAATTCATAGCCATATCCAGTAATTTACAGAATAATTGTATATATTTTTCATCGGTGTTTGCAATCAAATCAACATTTCCATTATTGTTTAGCCAATTCTTTTATGTACAAATGAGTATCGTAATTTGACATATTGTGGCAGAAAACGGGAATTATTCTGAGGAAAATTTCAAATTTAGATTGCAACATGCATGAGCTGCGCCTCGAAACTTGCCGGTTAAATGACAATGATCTCTCACTTTATTATAACTCTTATCTTTCCAACTATCAGGAGTAAAACCATACTGAATTGACCCAACATCATAAGCAGACCATTCACAGATATGACAAACGTTTGAATTTTGATACGAAATTTCTTCTTCTTCTGTCAATTTCATAGGTTTCATGTTCTTAGAATTATATTTTTTCGCTATGTATTTCGATAATTTATTGAGTTCTTCTAAACAATTTTGTCGGGACGTTTTTCAAAATCTTCTTCATTTTTGGCACGATAACATATCGGTTTGTACATGCGATTGGTCACATTCGACACTAAATATAGAGTAAAAACCTATAAGGAATGTGCCTCTGAATCTTGGTTGTTAGTCGATCTTTGTGGATTGTTCTTGCATGTCGGAATTTTTTCTAATATGCTCTCAAAAGTCCATATAAATTACGTACGGATGGTTAAATTTCTTTTGATAATTAGTAAATTTAGTTTTTTGACCTGGAAATGGCATAATTGGCTTTACAAACCTTCATGATTTTTACAAATTTCTAAGTGATCTGTTAAATCTCCAGATTTGTAAAAAATGGCTTAAACATCTTCTACACAAAAATTTTCTTTCTTTATGTTTAGACAACTGCGAAGAAACAAGCTTATTTAAATCGGTTATCAAAACATAATGAGATTTGTCTTCTTGTTTAACATACAATAAGTCAATGTTTAACTCAGCGTCGTATTTTTCAGAAATTTGTAATGGAACAATGTTGAGTTTTTCGTCATAAGTATAGACATTGATAGACATTTTAGGATACTTATACTTGGAATTGTAACTTCGTTTTTCAAATGATTGTATATCTTTTAAGGACATTGGATACTCAAAACCTGAAAATATTTCGTCATTCACAAATTTTTCGTATTGCTTTACACGTTTCACAGTCTCTTTCTGGTTTTTCAATAGCACATCTTATTGGAGTAAATAAAGCAAAAAATCATCTCTATTTTTTATATTATATACAAGCTTTTTTATCTTGTGATATTCTTTGGTAAATCGATATGTATGATCCTGCATTCATCATTTCGTGTTTGTTAAGGCTCAAAACTAGTTGTTTACAACTTTTAAATGTCCATCCGGAACCTTTATTTGGATTATTCGTTTGTTCTCGATGTGTTAATTTATTAAATTGCTTAGTAATAAAGTCGTTTACGTCAAAGATTTCGTCTGCTTTGATAGTAAAAATACATTTAGACATGTTTGCGCGGTTCACCATTCACTAAAGTTCGTTCGTATTCACATTCCAAAGAGAGATAGCCCTTCATATTTTTAACATTTTCTTGAAATTTCTCGATTAAACTTTTTAATTTCTGGACCGCATAATTGAAAGATATTTGTAAATTGACATGGAATTGTCGTTCAAGTTTGTTAAAATGTATTGCTTGAAAAGACCGTGGTATTGAGGATAAAACTTCTACATCAATGATATTTTCAGATTTTACTTTAAGAGTTTTATCAATTTCTTCGATCATTTCAGACTTGGTTTTATCGTTAGTACCGATAGCCAACTTTTTCAGCTATTGAATGAAGTTTATTCATCATTAAATAGGTCGAGATTTTTCTTTTCAACTTTTGAAATTTCTCTTTAATTCACGTAATTTCTCAATATTAAACATGTTTTCGTGATCGGCAATTTTATTTTCTCTAGCCCACTGTCTTAAATAATTTAGTTCATTATTGTAAATTTGCTTGTTTTTTTCATGACTTTTAGAATTATAATGGCGATCATAGTTTTTTCTTAAAATTTCTATTTTGCAGAACGGACATGATATTTTATCGCGCTCCATTTAGATAGAAAAATTTATTTAACTAAAATGGATGCTTGTAAAACCAACGATTGCGCCGGGTTTACAATAATTGCCGAGTTGGAAGATTGTAAAGTACACTTGCCGAACAGATTTTTGACTGTTTTTGGATGAGAAAAAGATTAAAGAATTAAACAAAAATGAAAAATTACACTTGATTGTTACTGGAAAGAAGACTATAAAAGATAAAGAAATTATAACAATTAACTTTGGTAGAATAAAGTCTTAACTCTAAAACTTGCAGTCCCTCCCCACGTCATAGTACTGTTTTGATAACCATAGTTGGTGTCTTTCTTCATAGGAATCACATGGAATATTATCTACAGTAATACACTTTTGTTTCACACAAAATGTGGGCTATATTCTATAAGAAAAATTCTATAATGCTCTTTAATGAATTGTGTTGATAAATCTTGATACTCACAAAAATTCCTAAGAAATTCATCAATTAAGTCTTGATTATCTTGAAAGAACGTATAATATGGGAAAAATATCATAAAAAAACGATGAAAACTCTCTGTTTGTTTATTTTTTACTTTCTTTTCAATATCTTTCGTAATTATATTAAATATGTAATCCCTTATTTTTTTCGTTTTTTGTGTGTACACGTGTGCAGTTTTCGTTCTTTCTGCCAAAAGACTCTACAAGTTCTTTTAATTCTGTTTCATTTAAAGACGGTATCAACTGTTGTTGAGAATAAACGGCAATTCACTGAATTCATCTTTGTTGCAACTGTTTTAATGCTAGAAACTGAAGAGAGCTTTGGTGAGTTCATGTTGTTTATTTAGTAGAAAAGTTTTTTATTAAAGTATGTTTTTAGTAAAAATGTTTTAAATTGATTAAATTTTATTAAGATTTCGAAGATTTTTCCTTTATTCGTAGCAGATTTGGACAACATTTTACAAAGCACAGCTTAAGAAAGTAGAAGCAAACAGCTGTAGATTTGGTTAATTTTTCATTCCACAAGAGTAGATAGTAATGTACCGATCGCTTTTGGAGGACGAACTACTGTAGATTTCGGTTAATTTTTCATTGAGATTTGCTGTGTTATTTCTCAGCTTCCTTTATGGTACATTGAACAGTATTTTACATTGCTTTTCGGTCGGCTCCGAAAGTGCGGCCAGGAACCCCATATTACTATCTACTTATATATATATATATATATATATATATGTATAATACATATAAATATTGTATATATATATGTATATACATATAAATATTTGTGTATATATATATATATATATATATATATACAGAATATTAGATATATGACATGATTAATATAAACTCTAATCGTGATTATGTCTAAAAATTTGTTTGTACTTTGGCTGTCTTAATTAGAATCGTATATATATATATATATATATATATATATATATATATTATATATATATATATATAAACTGTTTGTATAAACTGTTTGCTTATAAAATCAACCTCGAGAAGGAGTATTTGTGTGTTCGTAAAAACAAATGTCTTTAGATCCCCACCACATTGAAAATCCTTGAATAGTGGACAGTAAATGTAAACATCTTTTGGTATTATTTAAAACTCCACAGTATCAAGACATTTGTTTTACGAACACAAAAATAGTCCTTCTCGAGGTTGATTTTATAAGCAAACAGTTTAATATCTTTTAATATGATAAATATGATCTGGTTTTATAAATATTACTTATTTGTGAAGTTTTGTAGCTTCGTCTAATATTGTGAAAATAGAATTAAGCCATTCTTGAATTTGCACATAAAATCAGTATTGAGATCTTTCGAGCACAACCATTTTGTTTAGGTTAATATCTTTTAGTGTCTAATTTGTGCCATAATCTTCCACTAATTATGAGCTTTAAAATGGTATATACATAATCGATCTATGTGTACACTGAATATTTTCCACCGACTCGGGCCATCCCCCTGAGGTGGTGAAAAGCTAGTGATTCCATCAAAACAATCGATTTTTTTTCTTATTCTACTGTAAAAGATTTATGTATTTAAGTTTACGACTACAGAAGATATTAGACCGTCTCAAGATTTCAGCACACCTGACGGGGATTTTTGTAAAATATTAGGTCAAAAATAATTATTATATTCATTTGAATTTGTCTGTGTTGTGATTTACGTTTATATAAATTATTATTCACTTTAATGAATCAGAATTTGAATTTTAAACTATAATTCACCGTGCTGTACTACCCTGCTTCGGCATGAACAGTTATCGTTATCATACAGTGTATTTGGAGAACATATTTCTTCTAAATCAATGATGGGCACCCTGAAGAATGACCATTTCTTCAATATAATACAAACTTATAACTTAATCCCATTGACTCGTATGTTTATACTTATTCAATGATAAAAGTCAAATCCGGAGAGCCGACTGGCAGAACAGGCATATGAAGCGAGCAGACGCGTCACTTAGTAGCTTTAGTTTGGTTAAGGGGGTTCGGTATGCCCTATCCTTTCCATGTTAATTTGGCCAATTTTATGTACCTTTTTCTCATAAACCTTTAAAGCTATCATCATCAAACTTTGGGACACTACTATTTTAGACCTTTGTTAACATTTAGAGCGGAACAAAGTAAAAAAAAGAAAGTTTTTATTTAATTTGTTGTAAATAAAAAATTTATTAATTTTTTGTAAAATAATTTATAATTATAATTTTTTTAATAAAAATTTAAAATAGATTTTTTCTAATGTCTTCCGCTCTAAATTTGTGTACTGGTCTTAAGTACATATGTATTTTTTATGTTAATCTGATCAGTGGATCTTGAGAAAAAGGTACATAAGTGATAAAAAAGTTAATTTTCGGGAAATGCAGCTAAAGGCAACACACATCAAATAAGTGAATTCACTGACCTTTATTATAATATTAATGACATCCAGCTGCATGACTATGGTTATCAGGATCCTCCAACTTTTCCCACTGATCTTCCAGTTTCCTCTTGGGACTTGAGCGAGCTTGCCTTGATTTTTTTGCGACTTCGGTAGCCATGCGTTGAGCTTTTTGTAAGCGAAGCTATGTCAAGCTTTTTCATTGCCTTCACAAAAATTATGTCCAACAGTCATTCCAAGATGTTGTAAAAACCATACATTTTGCCATATTTCCTTTATTGAAGGAACTTATGGCATCATACACTCCTAAGTGCAAGGTGTGTATGCCAACAAAGGACAGTTTTTGGCAGGCGAGACCAGATTACTTGGTTTACGGACTCATTTGGGTTTTGTGACTTACCGTGGAGACATTTACGACGCAAATCAGGTGAACTTAGGTCTGTAAAAATAGGCTTTATCTTGTTCATGATGACAGCAGGAAGGTGAAAATGTTTGGAATGGTCATAAGTTTCATTACAAGCCATAGCCTTTTGGTACTTGCACCAACTTTCACTCCCTATTGGGCAAAGTCCGTGTTGAGGATTTGTATTGCTGGATAGCAAATGGTAATACTCAGCCCAAACAGCTTTTTGCATGTCTTATAAATTGCTTGCATTTCTTCGAATTGCTAGACCATAATATTTTTGTATGGCTAATATGGCAGCTTCAGTCAGTCTGTTCCGACCGCCTATTGTTTTTCCATCGGTTTGTTTGTTTTTTCCCTCTTTTAATTTTTAATTCTTTAGGCGAGTCCCCATGCGCTTCTGCACATGCCCAATGCATTCTAGTTTTTTCACTAGGCACTCATCACCATAGGGCTTGCTTTCCACAACACTAAAAAAACCCTTTCGAATCCCCATCACCTAAGTATTCAACGTAGCGAACATTGTAATGTGGGTAGGGACCGATGGAAAATCGCACGTGCTCCGACAACTTCCATGCCTCCGCTTACTCCCAGATAGTCTGCACTGCACTTATCACTATGTTGTCCAATTAATTTGTCTTTACAACGACAATACTTAGATAAAAACTCTGCATCAATTACCTTACCGGTATCCACAGATGTTGCAGTGATTATACCATTTTGTGATTGTATGGCCTCGCTTTTGCCATGTCCCGTCTATGGCTACTGTCAAATCCCTCCTACCTTCATTTATAATCACTGATTCTTCTACTGCTTTCCTTCATAATCTTAAAACTAACATCTTCAGTCACAGACCCTAACAATTGTGTGTAATTCATAAACCGTGATGGAGGAGAGGGCAGATTTAGTACGCCACATAGTGTAGCGGCAGCCGTCTGGCCTCTGCCAATCGTACGCATGCCATACACCAATCTTACATTTATGTCATATAATTTTGTATCATCATTAGGTCTATTTTGCAAGACTAAGGAGTTTTCATAAGAGGCCAGTGTCTTTTCATTGCAACCTTCACATGAAAAGTTCCCCGAGAAAAAAGGCCTACACGATACTTGATTTTAAAATCGATCGGTTGATGACACTGTTTGCATACTGCTATTTGAGAAATTACATTTATAAGTTTTTTAAAATCAACAATATCATTTTGGAAATTAGGCTCCTTATCAGTTATGTTTTTATAATTTTGACTGATATTACCTAGTTTCACTTTTGAAGCACTAACAACATCATCTGTGTCCTCCATTATTCGGCGTAGGACTAGGCTCAGTTTTCACTCTCAACTAACCTATCTTCCACAGTTTCTTCCAAAACAACACCACTACCACTGCTTTCACTCTACAACTACTTTCTTTTTGTAAAACTCACTTTTTCTCTTCTTAAAAATTCTATTACTTCTAGGCATTTTAGAAATCAATTGCGTTCTACAAACAACATAACAGTAACTACAATCCACCAAACAGAACTTGTTTTGTTTACAAACACAAAAATTGGTTTATTGTAACTGAAGACAGTTATAGACAGCTGTATTTTTTGTTAGTCGACAAGGCAGGTGTACCAACCCATAAATCTAAATCATAGTTTGGAAGAATACAACTGAGTTACTATAACAAATACTTCAGTTGCAATGGAAACACTAAATTGTTGGCATGTAGTATATTTTTCAAAATAAAAATAAAAATAGTTCCCATCATCGGATTTTAATAGTTTTTGCATTAAAATGTTCAGGAATTAGTCATAGAATAATAAAATATTAAAACACGAAAATTTATAAAAATTTAATTTTTTGGATACCGAACCCCCTTAAAGAATCAAGATTCTCTTGTAAGTGATTAGTTACAAACTCACGTGTGGAAACCTAACAATATTCCAAAATGCAGTACCAAATGATGTAGCCTATACAGATGTGTTGCATACATTGAAGAAGACAAAGACAAGATGCGTGGGACGAGTTGATCTCAATAGCGTTCGTTCTTTCTTGTGCAGCCTGACATGTTTGTGTTTTATGTTTCTTTGTGTTTAGTTCTATACAAAGAATTTGGCATAAAATGTGTATCTTGACCATAAGGTAGGATATGTATATTTCTTTTTGTGTTAACTGTCATTCATGCATAAACTGTTATATGATTTATCATCTAAAAAGAGAGCAGATAGCATACTAACATATTACATGACAAAACTAGCAATATAGGTGTAAGGATTAAAATTGTCTATATATTAGTTAGTCGTGTATATATACATTTTCTTCTGTCAATTAAATACATGTTTAGAGTATATCATTTAATACTTCAACAAATAATGATATACAATAAAAAGATACAACAAACTATTGTAAGACCCGAAAGGATGTAAGAATGAGATAGCGGACTGACAGAAAGACATATGGACAGATTGTCCTTTTTACGCTAAAATCAATAGAGCTCTTCCTTGGACTATGAAGAAAATATGTATGATTGAAGTCTTTCTGACGTTTATGTCAAGAGATATCTATCACACAGACGGTCGGCAGACAGACATTTGTTTTTAATTAATGACTATACTTTATTTTTCTTAAAAAGTTGTGGTATCGAACCAGACTTAAGAATATAAATATACAAAATGCTTTTTTTACTTTTGTACAATAATATTTGTATACAAAATACAAAAAAAAGTCAAAGCGTGATATTTATAAGTGAAATCCAATATTTATATATCTAAGCCACACTCTCAAATAATATTAATCAAAACATAAATACTAAAGATCTATTTAAAAGTTTTCAAAATTATCGCAAACGTTTTATTAGGAAGATACTCGTATTTTGAATTACTTGAATTATTTGAAGAGTATGAAAGGGATTAACCCTTTGAAATGCCACAAGGCAAAACATTTAGTACAAAAGAAATGCACTAGCAACTATATTGCAAGTCATATGCGAAAAATGCCAGGGAATAATAAGAAGTAATTACCGGGCTTCCGGAAAAACAATATATTTTTTTTATTTTTCATACTATTTTTATGAAACAGGTATCAAAATGTTTGTAAAAAATTGTATTACAATAAAATGTTACAAAACAAATGAAACAACATAAATAATATTAGTTTTGGCATGTCAAAACCAAAAAATGTATAAAGCAATTTTTATTTTTTAGTTTTTATTTTTTTTGACAAATTAATAAGAAAACAATTTTATAATGGGAAGAATTTTTTTAAATATTCTTTATAACATTGTTAATGTGAAAAAAAATAATGGTTAACTTTTTTATATAATTACTATAGTTACATAACAATGCTTGAAATTATGTACATAATGAAAAAATCATTTTTCAGTACCGGTAACACAACACTAAAACAAAAATAATTAATGCATTACTTACATTTATCCTTTGGTTCTAAAGTATATCTAAAATATGGTCTTCATATTTTCCCAAAAAACATATGTACACACACACACACAAGCGCGCGCGCACGCAAGCACGCACGCGCACGCAAGCACGCACGCACGGGAGATATCAATTTAATAACAAAATCATTTTAAAGATCCTAACCTCAAAACGATGTAAACACAACCATTTGACCGAACGTATTATTTTAGTTATTACGCATACTATACGTAGCGAGTTGTTTACGCGTCAACGATGTTACGCGCCCGGTTGATCACCGCCAGCTGTTGTTGCTTCTATTATTCTGTGTTTTTTTTATCTTCACTAATATAAAGTACTATGTGAACTATTATTTATCTATTGCAGGATAGTTAACAAATAAAAACAATATTGGTTGTAAAAAGAAATTATGAAAAATAAAGCCGTTAAAAATTACGATAACAGACGGCGACGACGGATCGTCGCCTGGCACTTTTCGCAAGGGTTTTTGGCGACGATGTATCGTCGCCGTGGCACGCAAAGGGTTAACAAAAGTTGTCACGAAACATATTTATATTTACCTCGAGCGAAGTGCAGCATGTATCAGCACAGTTCGAGAGGTGGACTGTATGTGACAGCTGTGATATATTGACAGTACAGGTCATCTACCAACCCTACGGGAGGTTATAACAGGTTGTAAATTATGTGTTTGGATTTTATGAAGAATGTGACTATAGTAAAGAACTGCTTTAATAAATGATTGAAATGTGCACAATTGTTCTTTAAATAAAGTTTGGATTATAAATATGTTTTTTTGAACTTCATTTCATGATTGTGGGACATGGCAGTATCTTCGAAGGGAAGTAATTGGTTTAAATAAATAATCTCTACTTATATTTACGTTGCCGTTGAATCTATCCAACTTGTTAGTGTTTTGATATTCTTTCTTGTATGCAAATATTATTTTGTAAAATAAAAATTCAAACTTTACATATTGTGTCAGGATCGTTTATAGTTTTGCTTTTTGATATCATGACTTTCCTTTACAATTAGTTTTACGTTATTATGCTACTTTAATTGCACTACATTAATAACTATCTAAGACATTTTGATTAGGTACCGTCTGTGCATTCATTCCAACATTATAATCCGACTTTTACTATAATAAACATTGCTATAATTTTTATTTTTGGTAATTGTTGAGGAAAAAATATGTTTTGTACTCTATACCAGATTCTTTCTCAACAAATATCATAGTCACACCTGTGATATATTAACAGTACATACCACCTACCAACCCTACGGGAGGTTACAACAGGTTGTAAATCATATCTCTATAATTTTACAAAGAACGTGACTAAAGTAGGTAACTGGTTAATAATTATTGAATACGTGCACATTGATCCATAAATCAAGGTTGAATATAAATGTGTATTTTTAAACTTCATTGCATGAGTGAATGAGTATTTTCCAAGGCAAGTGGCTGTTTAAAAAATCTCTACTTTTATTACATTGCTCTATTGTTCCTTTTTTGATATCATTTCTTGTACGCAAGTGTTACTTTCATGATATAATTATTTAAAATATTACATGTTTTGTCAAAATCGTGTATAGTTTACCACGATTTTCTTTTACAAATAGTTTTACAAAAGTATGCTACGTTAATTTCAATACATTAATAACGCACTAAACATTTTGTTTGGGTATCTTCGGCGTATTTGTTTAATCTAATACCCTAAACGAATTTTTACATCATACCCATGGCCATTACTTATATTGTTTTCATGATCAAACCGATATTTTGAGCTCCGAGGCTAGATTTTTGCTCCACGCATATCAAACTGATCCATTTAATTCCAATGAAAAATGAATGGTTTTATGAAGCAGTATTACTATCAAGCCATATTATGAATGCTAGTTGCCAAAATGATGGAGCTACATAGCAAACTTTGTTTTTTAATCAACCATGTTCAGTTAGTATAGTACGCTTCGGAGACCTGGTAGAGCCAGAAGAATACCCAAGTGGTCACAAAAGTCAAAGTTAAAGTCTGGAACCAGATATTGGAACACTATGAAACCAGGATATAAGAAATTTACGTTTCAACTAAATACCAAGGTAACCAATACGTTGTTAGAAAAAAATTGACGAAATATTAATTTTACAATAATTGATATTGGTTTTCATGTGTTACAGCAGAACGGAATGGACATTTAAATGCCGTTTAACACACGATCAAGCTTCCATGTGAAATAAAAGTTTTCAAATGCAATTATAGTTTTACAATGACGTTTGCTGCAATAGCTCGTTTGTTTCATGTACAGAATGGGATTTCATATTCGAGTCATTGCAATAAATTAATCATGCAGTAATATAATAATTTTTTTGGAACATATAATTGAACTAAAAAGGAAGAAAGCTATGGTGTACTGTTTAAAACAACTAGAAAACCAGGGGCCACAGAATAATTTAATCACTTACCAAAGACCTTTATTATGTTTTATCACCATTCTGTGACATAACAATAAATACAACCAATATCATGTTTCAGGGCTTAAATATAATTTTAAAAACTTACAGACTATTAACATATCCAAATTTACTCGTCCCTTCAGTATAAAATTACCGCCACCAAGATATAGGTCCATTTATATTTATGATTAGAAGATAACATAAACATCATTAAAAAATAGATTATATAAACAAAGAACAATAAACCATCAATTTTGTTACACAGAATAGGTTTAGCACCTTCATTGATAAAATATTGGTTTGTTTTAAATGAACATTGATTATTTTGTGTCAGGATAGGCACTAGTGTAGGTTAATAAATATAATAATGTTAATATTTTGCTTCAATAGCCGCATAGATTTTAAATAAAATTCTACCTCGGTGAAAGAATAACATAAAATAATGAGCATTAATTATTAATTATGCGTATAAAATCCTTCAATGGCTATACAGAATGTCCTACTTCATACAGAATTTAAGTATCTTTCATAAATAAATACAATACTAATTTCACGGTTTACTGGCAAGGAACTAAAGGATAAGATTGCATACATTAACCATGCATAAAGACCTAAATATCTTGTATGATAATCGTTAATCCGACATACGTAGGTGTTAAGTATCAAGCTCCTTTCACGAAACGTGGGATCTTGGAGCAGAGACGCTACTAGTGACTCGATTACCAAAATTTAAAATTTCTAATTGAATATTCACGTTAAACGAGGTTTGCAATCTTTTATAGAAAAACTTAAAACTTGAGTACGATTATTTACCGGTTTAAGTTTCCTACGCACGGTACTAGGGGGCAATTTAGCCCATTACGATTACTCGGTACGTTGACCTATGTTATAGTTCAAAGCAATTGGACGAGTTGGTAGTGTCCAGAGACCTTAGTGCATCATTCCAAGTTCTAGTAGACTTCAATTAGTTTTTCGTGAACTTCTAAAAAAGCTGAACCTGCCTTACATCTAAAAAAGCTTTCCAGCCACAGGAAGTCACTTCGTTTGAGTTTTTCAATGGACTGAATCAAAAAAAACCGATCATTTCCTGGAATATTCCATGGGTCGGGGAGATTGCCTAGAGGCTAGTGTTTGAAGTTGCTACAACCATGGGATGTCTAAAAGAGGGAAAATAAACATTAGGTTACTCAAATTATCCAATTGCGGCCCGCATGTGGCTTTCAGAGGTTTAAGGGTTTTCTAAAGGGCGGGTTGTGTAAACTAAACGATAGGAGAACATTCAGGAGGCTGGAGGTTATGTAAGATTCAAAATGCCAGGTATTTTTCTAACTGCCAAGAGAAATCTAATAGTCCTGGTGGGCCAGTGATCAGAACAATCCTATT
>NW_025784069.1:0-26870 GCF_021130785.1 Homalodisca vitripennis
TTACTTAAAGAAAGGGCCTTTTTGTTTGTCAAAAGGGGGGGCCCCTAAAAATAAAAAAATTAAAAATCACTAAGTTGAAAAAAAGGGGAAAAACGGGTTCAAAAACAAGTTGAGAAACAAAACAAACGGGTATCCACTTTTTGAAATGTTTATAATTCAAAAAAATTTTTTATTCAAAGGAATTTTGCCCTATTGTCTAAAAAGGGGTGTTTCATATTTTATAAACCCCTAGGGGTTTAGCGTGGTCGCACACGTTTTTATGTTTCTCCTTGTCATTTTTGATAAACCCTTTTTATGGTATTTTAAATTAAATTGGGTGTAAAATTTAATGCTATTTCCTCTGATATTCAAAAAATTTGTTATTTTTAAAAAGATGTTTCTATCCAAAAAAATTCAAAAAAAAAATAATTATTTAAAATAAATTTTAGCTTATTGTTAAAAATTTAGCACAACACAGTTTGATGTTTTTTTTTTTAAAAATAACAACAAAAATATAAGAGGAATATTTTTTTAAATTTTTAAAAATTAAAAAATTAAAATTTTTAAAATCCGGATTGTGTTGAATTAGAAAATATTATTTTTTAAATAAAATTGAGTTGGGTTTTTTTCTGTAATATCTCAGGGAGGGTTTAAAAAAATAGATATTGTCAATGAAAATTTTAGATTTTTTGGGGGCATAATAAAAACCAAAAAAAAAACCTAAAGATATTAAAAATTTGGGGGAACCTAAGACTTTATTTTCATTATATAAAGTAAAAAAAGAAGGGGGAAATTTCTTTAATTCTGTCCTTATGTTTTTTTCAATGTCCTTTTAATTTTACTACAAAACTAAAACATTTTAGTTTTCAAAAATCATTTTAAACCCAATATGCCAAGTTTTGGGGAAATTACATTACACGTTACTTTAAAATAAAAAACTATTTTAAAAAAAAACAACACCTTAACAAAGACTTACTTAAATACTGGGTTTCATTTAATACTGCAAGCCCAAAAAATATGACATTTAGCTTTGGCCGGGGGGCCCCAAAGGCACAGGCTTTTCCCTGCATTCACACTCATTTTTTGTAGGTCATCATTTTGCTACACGACAGGCTCGTCTAACCATCAACACCAGAGGGGCAGATGCAACCCGGGGCACGACATCTACACCGTATTTGGCTTGCACATCAAGGAACAGTTCTTTTAACACATCAGTTTTTAGATGGGCTTTGGGCCCGGATATTTTTCTCCCCCACTTTTTTGATAGATAACCTTTTAAAAAATTTTTTGCTTTATAAAAGTTTTAAACAAACTATAAAATTTAAGGAAATTTTTTTAACAAAATCGATAAAATGGCATACCTATAAAACAAATTAAATAAAAGGGTAAGAAAAAAAAAAGAAAAAAAAAAAAGACCCAATCATTTTAAAAGAGTCACAAAACACACGGGAAACGGAACTCACAGGCTTTTAAAAAATTTAAATTTTTATTTATATGAACATTCCCAAAATTAATTGTTTTAAGTTTACAAAATGTTAAACCCCTTTAATATTTAGTTATAAGAAAAAAAAAATTTTTAAAAACAGGGGGATTTAAAGGGTGCTATTGCAGTTCACTTAAATTTTTCCTACTGAAAAAAATTTTTTTTATTATCCAAAAAAAATTGGGGGAAAAAATTTTTATTTTTTTAAATAAAATTTATACTTTTTAAAAAAATTTAAAAAATCCCTTAAAAATTAATGAATCTAAAATGTTTTCCCCGGGGGGAAATTTGGGAAACGTCAAATTACACATCAAACCAAAATCACTTCCCACCCCCACCCCCCAAAAATAAAAAACCCCTGGACAATAAAAGGGGAAATTCATTGCTTACATTTTAATTAACGGAAGGGTTGGCCGGGGAAACTATACGGGACAAAAAAACAAAAACTTGGGATTGAAAAATTGGGTTTGGGGTTTTTTGCAAATAAACTTTTATCATTTTTACCACACAATATCTGAAACCACAAAAAAACCTTTTTTGGGATTGTAAAACGGATTACTTAATTTTTTTTCCACATAATATAAGAAAGGGGGATCAAAACAGATTTTTAAAAATTTTTGTCTCCCTTTGAAATTAACAAAAAACTTATTTTTTTATTCCCCCCCATTTTGTAAAAAAAATAATTAAAATTTTTATAAGAGTCAAAAAAATTTTAGGAAAATTCTTCCACATCCCTTCATTAGTTCTTGGGTAACTTGCTTTCACACAAAATTTTTTCGAATTCGCATATTTCTAAAAAGGTTTTCCCCATCATTTTCCAAAACCCGGGAAAACGGGTTTACCTTTAACAGAAAAAACACAAAAAATTGACCAAACGGGTTTTTTAAACGTATTTTTAAAATTTTTTCCTTTAAAATTTTGCCATTTGTTTTATGAAAAAAATCCCCAAAGGGGAAGAAATTTGTAACATCTTATAAAACTCCCAATCTCACAAGTAAATTCTCTGATTGCAACTCCAAACTTTGTTTTTATTTTCGTTTGACACATTATAATTTTTTTTTTAAAATTTTTTTAAAAAAAAATTTTTTCCCTCAAATTTAAACATTCCTAGGGGTTTGTTAACTATAAAATTTTTGATTGGTTCATGGGTTAGTTTAATATTGTACTTAAGCTAACAAATTTAACTAAAAATTTTAAAAATATGGTCAAACAGTAATTTTTAACACTTTTTTTGAATAAAAAATTTTTTATATTTGGAATTAATGCAATTTAAAAACGCTTTACATAAATCATTTTTTTAAATTTGAAGCATTTCAACAAACAAAAAAAAATGCTTCCCCAATTTTTTCAAATTGTCTATTACTGAAAATAATAACTGTATAACTATAAAATTTGCTAACTATAATAAATAACAAATAGTTTTAGGAAAATTTTTGTTTCAAACTTTTAGTTTTTTAATCGAAATTTTAAAGACCATACCGCTTTGCATAGATACCACACAAACTTTTTTCCTTTTTGGTTGCGTGAGTATCAATTTTTAAACTTTAGGGTTTTATATTATAAAAGTAAAACCCCCTCTATTTGGGGTCATTTTGTAACTAATGAACCAAAAACATCCTCCGCCAAAAAAAAGTAGTCCTTTCCCTTTTTAAATTTGTAGAAATTTTTAAATATTATTCTATAAAAAATATTTAAAAAAAAAACCCTTATATAAGAAACTTTTTCGTTTTTTTTTGGGGTACAACACAAATTTAAAAAGTGAATGAGGGGTTTTGGTTTTTTCGATAAAAACCTTAGGTTTTATTCAGAAAGCTTTGGCAACGAAAAATTCTATTAGATTTAGAAATATTTTTCCCTTCTACAAATTACAGCTCATGCATCACTGGGGTTTTTTAAAAACATTCTATTATTGCAATCCTGCTTTGGGCCAAAAGCTATCAAGGGAGGGCACCCAAAAAAATTCAAAGGGGAAAACAAAAAGCTCATTACTGTATGTTTACAAATTTTAAACCTTTTGAATATGGTCCTCCTATCGGCTTGATGCTAATAGGGTTCAAAAGGAAAATTCGTGCATATTTTCTCCCTGATGCTTTACAATTCTAGAGTCTAAGTCCCGCGGGTACTTGTGTGAGAGGCTCAATTACAAAGAGCTCTCCCAGTGTACCCTGCCGGGATAAACAGTTTCCTTTTTAAAATTGGGGCTGGAGGTTGGAGGAAAGCTTCTTTTATTTCGGTCCCACTATTAATACCCACAAAAATTAAAGGAATCATTCCATTTTTAAAGTTTAAGACCATCTAAAGGGTACCTGCCTAATATAAGGTTTTTTTTATTTTTTTAAAATATTACCCACAAGTATAAATGTTTGACATAATTTTGTTCAAAGAAAGCGGGCAAAAAAAGTTTTTTTATTTTATAAATTTAAATTAATTATTAAGCATTTTTTTTCATCAGAATTAATAAAATTTATTTCCCTTTGGGACAGTTTTTCTAACCCCCCATTGAAAACCCAGTTTGTCATTTTCAAAAAGGTTGAAAAATATCCACAAGTCTTTGTTTAAACAGCCATCTAAAAACGGTTACATAAAAAAAATATTTTTGGGAAATTTACAAAAAACCCAATTAACCTAGTAAAACCATTTCTTTTCCAAACGGGAATAGCCGAAATTTTTGAAATCTTAAAAAGTTTTTGGAAAAAAGTGAAAGTTGTTTGTAATTACAAAATTAAATGTAAAAAAGGGGTCTTTTTTTGGGGAAAGATTTTTTTGCATATGACAACCATTAAATGTTTTACTGTGTGTTAACTTTAACAACACAAAATCATAAAATTTAAACACAATTGGTGTTAGTTAAAAAAAAATATATTTGTTTATATATTTATATTTTTTCGGAAAACACAAAAAAAAAACGGGATGACTTAAAAATTTACAATAATTTAAATGACAACATACAGGGAGTTTAACTAGATAGCAAATAACATATCATAACACTATTTTCCAAATCATTTTTTTGAAAAAGCTTCAAAAAACTTTTTCAGGGGAAACTTTTTGGGAAAAAATTTGGGTTTTTTTTAACAACTTTATGCCCCCATTACATTGGGGCCTTTTTAAACAAAGATAAATTTTTCCCCCAAAAAAAGGGAACCCCTCTTTTTTTGGCATTTTTTGTGAATGTAGAGTTTTAAAAAACTTTAAAATTGTGGGGGGGGGAAACAATTTTAAAAAAATTTTATAAAATTTTTACACAATTTTTATGTAAAACTTTTTAACTTCTGTAACACGGGTGACAGCTTGCCCTGTAAAACAGCTCCTACCATTACTCAATGAAAAAAATTTTTAACTGGAAATAAATTGGGTTTTAAATTTTGGGACGTTCCCCAAACACTAAGCCCTATTTAAAAAATTAACTAATGGGGAACATAATAAAAATAATTTTTTTATACAATTTGGGTACGTATTAAAAAAAACCTTAATGGAAAATCTAAAATTTCATAATTTAGTTTTCGAAACAATCAACTTGCAAAAATTTAAAATTTTCATTTTAAAGTTTATTCCTAAAGTTTTGATGGGGGTACTTCACACTTAATTTGGGCTTGAATTATACCAGACTTGTTTTTGCCAAAAAAGTATTAAAACATTTTCCCTTTTTCAAAAAAGGGCCCTATTTTTTAAAAAAATTTTTAACCTCTTTATTGTGTTAAATAGAAAACCAGAAATTTTTAAAGGTTTTTTCTGAATTTTGAGTAAAAATTTTCGCTCAAAAAATATTTAAACCAAAAAAATAGAAAAAAAAATAAATATGAATTTCCTCACTTGAAACTTTTATTGTTAAAGGAAATGACTAATGAACTCATTCAAGCATACAATGGGTGCACCAACTAAAATTTAAAAGCAATAAACTACCCCATAATTTTTATTAAAAATTTTTTTTAAACAATAAATAATCTAGCCCTTTGACATCTAAAAAGTTCCCCTTTTTTGAGGGTTTTTAAATCTTTGCTTACTACAAACTCCTTGAGGGGCTTTAAAATTTTTTTTCGTCTGGGGGCAAGAAAAAGCTCAAGATCGCACAGGTTTCTATACCCCAAAAACCCTCAAGCCCAGACGGGGGTTTTACTGAAGGGGGGGGGAAAAATCAACACCTTCTCCTTTCCTAAAAAAAACATACCCCCTCCATGCTCCCCAAATAAATTTTGCAGCCCCCCCTCGGGTTTTAAGAAAGTAATTTCCCCGGTTTTAAAAAGTAAAGTATTTTAAAAATTTTAACCACCCAAAAAAACATTTTTGGGCGTTTTTAAATCATTTCTTCGCAATTCTTTTGCTTTTAGGGAATGTTTAGGTTTTTCTGAAAAGAAAATTTAAAACTAAGAAATAAAAAATTTAAACTTTCTCCTCATGGCCAGCCTAAAAAAAAAAACAAAAATGCCCAAATTTTTTGTTAATTTTTTTCCCTAAAAAAATTTTAAAAAAAAAAAAAGATGACAAAAATTTTCCCCTTTTTTTAAAAAACCTTTTTCCAAAGTTTTTTTCCCCTTATCAAATTGTAAAAAAGAGTTTTTTTTAAAAAATTTTATAATTTTTGGGGGGGTTTTTATTAAAAATTTTTAAAAAACCCCCGGGCCCAAGTCCCCATTATTTTTTAGGTTAATGGGGAGTAAAATTTTTTTATCAAGTGATTTTTGAAATTTTTTCAGGCCAAAATTTTTGATTTCCGTGGAAAAATTTAAAAGCGGAAAGGTTTAAATAAAGACAAAAAAGGATAAAAATACAAAAAAATACAAAAAAATTTTTTAAAATTTTAAATTTTTTTTACAATTTTTTCAAGTAAAAACAAATAATTTATTTTACTTAAAAGAATAAAAAATTTTAAAATTTTAAAATATGGCCATATGGGGAAAAAAAGGGGAAAATTTCGCACTTTTAAAATAATAAATTTTCCAAAGGGAACCCATCTTTTTTGGGGGTTTTCCCAAATTCCAAAAAAATCAAATTTTTTTTTGTAATTCTTTTTTTAAAGCCAACAAATAGAAGGTTACCCGATCTTTTATATACAATTTCAAAAATCGTTAGGGGGGGTATTTTTTCCAAGCAATCCCCCCCAAAAACCTTTTTCCCCCGGGACAATCGGCTCTTCTAAAAAAGCTGGTTTTTCCCGAAAAAGACACTCAATCTAGCCCTTCCGTCCAAAACCGGGAAAGACCTCGCACCACTGGCTCAAAAAAGTTGTACACTCACACTGCGCAATCCCAACTTGGAATCTCACCCCTTTCCCAAAAAAGAACTTAAACACCTTTGAAGGGTTTAAAAACCTAAAAAATAAAAAATGAATTCCATACAATGAAAATCAGACCTACTGTTTGTTTTTTTTTTAATCTTAGGAAGAAATTTTTTTTGTTACTAAAAAAAAAATTTTCCCAAAAAAAATATTTGCAAGTTTTTAAATTTCATTACCACAAACTTTTTCCAAAAGATAAAAAAGGAAAAAAAATTTCAAACGAAAATCAAAATATTTCTAGAAAATTTTCCCTGAAAAGGGGGAACACACCCCAAAAAAACGGTTTCCAATTTGAAACCCAAAATTTTTTCCCCCAACGATGAAAAAAATTTTTTTATTTTTTTTTAAAAAAAACCCACAATTTTAAATCAACAGAATCATTTTTTGAGTAGTTTAAATTTTCTAAAAGTTTTTTTTTGGTTTTTTTTAATTTCTAACCCAGTACAAACTTTGAGTTCATAATAACGTGTATTGTTAAAAAAAAAATTTTATATTTTTTTTTTATTTTTAAATATTTTAAAACCCTTTCATATTACTGAAACAGCTTTGGGATCTAACATTAAAGTCTATTTAAAGCGAATAGCTGAAATCGAATGCACAGCCCTTTTTTAAATTTGATTTCCAAATAAAAAAAATTTTAAGGGAAAAATTTTTTATAAAAAATTTTTTTTTTCCTTTTATTTTTGATTTCACATAGAAAAATAAAGACTTTAAAAAAAAGGAAAAACTTTTTTTGGGGGAAAAGGAAAAATTTTAAAAATTTTTAACTTATGAAAACAAGAAATTTTAAAAAACGGGGTTTTTTGGTTTTTTTGTAGTTTTCCCGATTTTTTAAAGGGGGAAACTGAATCAGAGGGGCCCAAACCCTTTTAAAATTTATCATAAGGCAACATTTTATGGTTTTAAATTTTAAAAATTTTTCCAGTAAAGTAAAATTGTTTTTGGGGCTAAATGAATAAATTGGGGATTTTCCCATCGGGCCCGGCAATTCCCCAAAAAACGAATAAATCAACAAAAAAACAAAACCCCTGGAAAAATTTTGATTAATACCCAAATCAAAAATTTAAAATTTTATTTTTTTAACAAAACTTTTACCCAAAAACTGTTTATGGAAGTTTTTCTCAACGCACAAGATTACAAATTTCTTTTTTTTAAACTTTTTTTTTCGAGTGAAATTGTTGGGGCTGGGTACCCTTATTTTTTAAAATTTTTTAACTTTAAATCAAGAATTTCAAACTTTGGGGTTTAAATTTTTCAGTGGGAACTAAAATTACCCCTTTAAAAGGGACCTAAAAAATTTTTCCAGATTCCCCCCCCTCATACCATTTTTAAAAATTGGGTTTTTCTCTTAACATATTTCTAAACTTTTTTAAAATTGGAAAAAAAGGGGACCCTTTTAAGGGGATTCCTTTGGGTTTTTACTATTGTTTTTAAAAGAAAAAAAAAAATATTTTTAAAATTATAACAATTTTTTTTACTCACGAGACAAACCACCACTGAGATCCGTTAGTTTTCAAGGGGAAAAAGGATAACCCTAGACCCTGGGGGTGTATAATTTTTCCAACCAAACTAAACCCAAAAAAATTTTTGACAAAAACTACACTATTTTTAAAAAGTTTAAATTTTGCTATATTATAATTGACCAAAACCTTTCTATAGTATTTAATTTAAAAAAAAAAAATTTTTTTTAAAGTTATCGTGAAAATGAAATTTTAAAGTTTGTAGGTGTCCCCCCCTTTTTTTAAAAAATTTTTAATTGGTCGTTTCGTTTGAGTAAACTTTAAGCATCCTAAACTTGTAAAACAAGAGATAAACAAAAAAATTCCCAAAAAAAAAACTGAAAGAGCAAAATAAACCCCATCCTCAACCTACCAAACTCAGGGGCCTCGAAATGATTCGGATTGACTTCTTAAACGGGGGGCCTCGGTCGCAGTAACACTCTTCGTAAGTTTTCCCTCAATCCCAAAAACCGGGGGTAACCTTCGTCACAAACTCGCCACACCCGGGGGGGCGCTTTGGGGGGGTTCATCCAGCGACACACTGGGGGCAGCGCACCCTTTTGGGGGACAGGGTTTTTTACAGAGCACCCAGCTTTGTTTCGTTTCAAGTAAATTTGAAAAAAAAGCCTAGAAGTAATAAGTAATAAGAAGGGGGGGCCCCCAAACAATGAACAAAAGGGGGATAAAAAGGAAGGGGAAAAAGATAAAAAAAAAACGTACTCAATTTTTACCTATAGTTACATACTGCCTCAGGGGAAAAAAAAATTTCAATTTAAACGCTTTTTACACTTAAGAAAAAATTAATTCAAAGGGCTTTTTTAATCCTTTAAAGTTTAAAAGGGCCCAATGGTCAATGGGGGGTCTAATAAAATCAAGAACCACAACCTATCCCAAAATTCTGTCCCTTTTTTAAAGGACTTAATTGGCCCAATTTTTTCCCTTAACTTTTTCTAAAAAAAATTTTAAAAAAATTTTTTCAATACAATTGTTTACGGCTTTAAAATTTAAAAATTTAAAAAAAACCAATAAAGATTCGTTTTTTTTTCCCGGGTTGGGAATACAAAACCTCGTTTTTTTTTGAATTTTTAAATTTTTAAAAACCCTACAAAAGGGAAAGGGGGAAAACCCGACCCAAAAACTCCTAAAAAATTGGGGGACTAAAAATACAGGGTATCAAAAGAGACAGGGACCGATCCTTCCCACAGCCCTCGTACTTGACTTTACTATAGCTCCTTTCCCCCGGGCCGTGGGTATTTTACCCCCCAAAACGGGGGCCCTGGGACTTGTTTTTACAAAAGCTCCTGCTGCAGGCCTGCTCATCTCGCCTGTCACGGGCCCTTTTTTTCCCGTCCACAGAGGGGGGAGGGGGGGGTTTTTGTTTGGTAAGGGGACATTTTTTTGGGGGGACACAGGCACCGGCCCCGACCGGGGGAAGGGGGATGCAACGGGCACCCGGTGGGGGGGGGGGTTTTGGGGGCATGGGCCCTATCAAAAAATTTGAAGGGGTTTAAAAACCCTGCAGGGGGGCTTTCATCAATAAATTTATTTGTTTTTGTAAGTAAAAAAATTTTCATTTTTAAAAATTTTTGTTTTAAATTGATTTTTTTTGAAATGTATCATAAAAATTTTTTTTCAACATACTAATACCAAATCCACACATTACGCTTTTTTTTCCCATCGGGGGAAAACCCCTAACTGCCCATTTGCACACCCGGGGAAAGGGGACAAACTCGCACAAGGGTTTCACTGGGAACCCAAAAGAAAAAAATTGTACACCCGTTTGTTTTAAAAAATTTTTTCATTTTTTGGTTTAATTTTAAAATACATTCAAGTAAAAAAAATTTTTGACTGAAACCTTTATCGTTCCCGTAAAAATTTTTACAATATCCTTGATAATAAATAAAAACAAGAAAATGCAAATTTTTCTTTTCCAGGAGAAAGCTGTGACTAAAAAATTTTTTTTACCTGCATTAACCCAAAAAAAAGGGAGGCAAACCAACTTTTTTGGGGTTCCGCCAAAAACAATTGTCTTTTTTCCCCAATTTTAATAATACAAAAGGGCCAATAAGATAAAATTACGAAGGGAGAAAAATTTTTAATTGAAAAAAAAAAAAATAAATTTTTTTTTTTGTTTTTTTCCCTTTTTTTTGGAAAAACTTGAAAATTTATAGCTATTTTTGTTTATATTATGTAGTAGGGACCACACCTCCGAATCTGGACAAAGGGGGGGTTTTTTCCCTTTTTGTTGGGGATTTGACCGGGGGGAAACTTTTTGGGTTGTCCCCCCTTCTGTAAACCCCCACAAACAGGCAGAAGACAGAGGGCATCCACGGGGCGGGGGACACAGCCGGGCCAAACGGGGTCACCATAAATTTCCACCGGGGGGCCCAAGTACGTTCTCGCACAAAATCTGAAAAACAGCCCTCCCTTTTTAACTGTTCGATGTGCATTTGAAAAAATAAAATTTTTTTCAAAAAAAAATTTTTTTTCTTTGGAAAAATACCCATTTCGAAAAGCAAAATTTTTCGCAAATTGGGAAAACTTTTGGGAAAACCCTACTAAATCAAATAAATTGCTCACAAAAAAACGATATTTTTTAATAATTTAAATTTTTTAAAAAACTTTTTTAAAAAAAATTTTTTTCTCCAAACCCAAACCACACCCGAATCACTGTGTTTTTTTTGTGTGTATTTTTGAGACACCATGCAGTTTGTTCAAATGATGATCCCAAAAGACATTTTTTTTCTTTTTGTTGAATCAAATAGGGGGACAACGCCCGACTGAATTTGCTAACTAAAATAGCACAAAGGGAAATTTTAAAAAAAAAAGAAAAACCCCATTCGAAGGACACGTATTGGATAGAATAAAAGAAAATCATTTTATAGACTAAAAAACTAGGGCCCACATTATTTTTTTGGGTATATCTTGGACTCCCGAAACGTATTTTGACAACTCTAATCCACAATTATTAAAAAAAAATAATTTTACTCGTAATCTTTTTTTTTTTTTTTTTTCCCAAAGAAAAAGATGACTAAAGATAATTTGGGGGCTGCTTTCCTTTTTTAAAAAACCTGTCTTTTAAAAAGGGGAAAAAAAATTTTTTTTAAAAAAAGTTGATTTACACAGTTTTAAAACACCTAATTACGAGTTACTACGTTAACTACTTTTAGGGGTTTCGGGGTTACTAATGCTTGCCCATTTTTTTCCGAGAAAAGATATTACTTTTTTGGGGGAAAAAAACAAAAAACCGGGTGCAATTTAAAATTTTAAAGCCGACTTGGTAATTTAAATTTTTGGCCAAGTAATTAAGCCCTTTCGCCCCCACTCTCTACACGTGATTAAAAAAAAAAAAGTTAAATCCTAATCCTTCCACTCGGTATTACAAATCTTTTTAATTAGTATAAAAAAAATTAACAACAAAAGGGAAATTTTTAAAATTTTCAAAAAAATTTTTTTTATTATTCTTTTCTTTTTTGCTATGGTAACTAAATTTAAAATAAGGGTCCCCCACATTTTCTTTATCCCACTTCACCATTCATTTGTTACTCAAAAAAATTAAAAGTGTAAGTATAGTTTTAACCCCTTTATTTTCCGCCGTGGGGTTTTTTAATTTTTTGGGGGAAAAATTAAATCTTTAAACGGGAAAAAAAAATATTAACTTCACTTTTTTAAGCCCCTACAAATTAAAGCCTTTTTTTATAAAAAAAAATATCACGTTTTTTTCCAAAAAACTAAACTTTTTTCAAACCACGTTTAATTAAAATTTAAAAATTTGGGAAAGTTTAAACTTTTTTATTTTATTTTTTTTTTAAAACATAATTTTTCTCCAAAAACTGAGAAAATAAGGGAAAAATAAGGGAAGCCCAATTTTGCTTTTTTTTGGGATGCCCAATAAAGGGGGAAATTGATAAGAAATTTTTGGGAAAACCCCTTTTGGGGTTTTTTTAAAAATTTTGACTAAATTTTTGATCATCAATATACCGGGGTTATTGAATCCTCTCTTATAAAAAAGGGGATTCCTAAACCCCCCAAAGGGACCAAATAACATTTTTTGTAGCAAAAATTTTTTTGGGTTTTCTTTTTAATAAATTTTTATGGGGGGAAAACTTTGAGAAATTTCTTTTAAAATTTCGATTAAATGTTCATTTATTTTTAATCGGTAATCCAGGTAAATTTGGGGCATTCTCTTTGTCCTGGGGTGCAAAATTGACCCCCACACATGTTACTGACACGATTTTAACATGGGGAGCAACAAAAATTTTTTCACATCCCGGCTATTTTGTAACGAGGGTATTTAAAACCAAAATTTGGGTTAAAACAAATTTTCCCGGGGTATGGTCAACCACTGGTGACCCAACACCAAACCAAAAAAAATTCCCCCCCCCCGGTTTTATTTTGGGTTGGGTTTTTTTAAAAACCTATTTTATTTGAAAAAAAATTGATGACCCTGTCCCCAGCTGACCGATTTCCCGATCCCCACAACTCCCACGATCCCCCGTAAAAACCCGCCCCCCCCCCATAATTTATTGGAACCAAAATTTTAAAAACCCAAAAAATATACGAATTTAAAATTTTAAACTATTTCCCAACTCACGGATACCCTCCATCTCCAAAGCCCCTCGCGCACACGCCGCTCACCCTCCCCCCACAAGTCGTACTCCCCCAAACCTTCCCCCCGATAATCGGCCTGATTGTGCCCCTTTTTCCCATCCCCGGTCAAAGGTCGGGCCCCATTACTCCTGCCCCACGGGCCGACCCTACACCGTGCGTTACATGCCAAAAAGGGGGGAAAATTTTTTTTAATATGAATTTTGAGTGATCCATTCAAACCCTTCCCCGGGGGGTACCCCGGAATCGGGTACATTACCTTTTTTCCCCTAAACTGGGCCTTTTTTGGGAAATTTTCGTAAAAAAAAAAATTTTTTTAATCTATTAAAGGGGCCCCCCCGAATTGAAACATAAAAATTTTTTTTCCCTGACCCGGCCCCTCGACTTTTTTCGATTTTCTTCAAACGAACATGCTAAAATTCCCTTTTGGATCAGCCCTTCCCACCTTTTTTAATTTCTGTTTTTTTTTCTTCTCTTTTCAATTTTTAAAAAACTTTTCTTAAAATAATAATTAATGTTTAAATTTTTTACTTTATATATTTTTTAGAAATGGCATAATAAACAAAATAAAAAAACTAAAAAATTCACCCCCAAACGAAGGGACTATGTTAAATTTTTTAAATCTCACTTTATTTATTTAAAAACCATATACTCGCATATTTAAAAAAAATTTGTAAAAGTAAATTAGTAGACATTAAAATTTAATGATTATTAATAATTGATGTACAATCAAGTACTAGTAACACCGTGACGTTGAACCTGGAAACCTATAGTTTGATAAGATACATCAGGCTGTAGCAACCACAAAAGCCCTCAATTATGTCGACAAAAAATTATTTTTTAAAATTTGCTAATAATTCTGTCACGACCACGTGTTTCCCCCAGTATCACAAAAATAAAATGTGATCAGAAACTAACAAATACCTTTTGTAAATGCACAATTTTATCATTTTAAGTTTGTATCATGGCAATAACCTAATATTTCATCAAGGGTGGATGAATATAAAGTACTCATTCATAATGAAATTTTAATTTATTAATCCTTTATTTTAAAAAGTTTTGATATATTACACACTATTAGTCCTATCATCGGCTTTCTATAACATAAAGTTCTATTAACATAGACCATTGCTTGTTCATTCGTGTTATTGGTGTGGTCAGTAAAGGGCACGCAGAACTTTTTACTACTAAGAATTTCGATGATTTTAGAAACCCCCTTTTTTAGTTTAAATATCACTTTTAAAGTTAGTTTCCATTACTTAAATCAATAATTTATTACGGACCCAAAAACTGTAATTTTAAAATTATGCCCTGTGAAAAATAATCCGAAGTGCTTAGTCTGGCTGTACAAGCAAGTATCGAGCATGTATCGTCAGTTATCACTCTTCCTAAGTGTAAAGTGCTGTTTATAAAGCAAATTGTCTTTGTTAAAAAATAAAGGAATGAGATAGAACTTTAATAGACCCCTTCATTTAACTCAAGCTGTTTACTCTTTGTAAATAAAAGGGCATAAGAGCTCATTAATTACATAGATTATTTCCCCTTTGTAAATAGTTAAGCACTTTGCAAGAGGAAACTGGTGATCTTCCCGATCCAATATTTACATTTCTAGACTTAAATTAGGGGAAGTATAAACAGCAACTCTTTTTAAATTAAATTTACATTAAATTATGGATGTGGAATGGACGTTTTTTTTTAGTAGGGTTACGCATACATTGATAATATAATATATATATCTATATACAACAAATATTATGATGTACCCGGGTGAACAATAAAAAAGAAACTAAATGCACAGAATTGCTTGACAAGTTCCATATACATCGTATAACATAATATGAATTCTAACTTACCGAAAGTAAAAGGGAGTTTGTATATCTATAATTACAGCATGACAAAAACGATATGTTGGTTATGTATGCCATGAGTTATATTTCAATTTTTTATAATCTATCATCCCTGATGTTGAAAATGCGATTTGAACTGCTCATAATGTGATATGAAGACCAAATGTACTTCGTACAGACAAGACATCTGTATTTAATGTCGAATGTACTCGCGGGACATGCATGTTTCTAGTCCCAGGCTCACAAGAACACTTTTAAGCGATCTTATATTATTTATTTGAAAAGAGTATAAGAGATTTATGTAATTTTACAGAACCTCGATTACTATTTAGGCCAAACGGATTTTTAGTGTTTTTAGATAACTGTTAATGGGCGACATAAGAAAGTTAAATTTATTTGTCACTCCACGGTTTAAAATATAAAACCACACACACACACCGACAACACACAGATAACGACACACACACACACACACACACACACACACAACACACACACACACACACACACAATAAGTAAAAAGCTGCGACTGGATTCGTATTAAACATACACACTTTAACCTAAGACATCTGCCATATTTCTTACGACTCAAACACAAGGTCGTAAAAAGTGTTTTGACGGTTTTAAAATTTAAAACTCATTATGGAGTCCGAGCGTGCAAGATCGTTTGACTTCAGCCGACATTAAGCGTACCGTTCCATATAGACAAGTTTAAATCATCATAGTTGAATCAGGCCTAAATGAAAGTTTAATTTTTAAGAATCTCAATAAACCACCTGGAATAAACTTATGATCTGCAAAACATGGATTAATATTAACTTTTTCCACTTTTGGGATTGATATTCATGAGACATGTTCATGTGATAAAAGAGCTAACCCCATTGTTTGAGTCTACATTTTTACTGCTGCTTCAATAAATTTTCAATTGTGTACATTTTAATTTTACATGACATTTGTTCCATCTCCCTTGGGATCTTTAAGTATTCTAACTGAATCACCTTGCGACCAGAAAACTATCGCAAATCATGTTCAACCTACACCTCAGAGCGGCTTAGATCTCAAAATGGTAAAACTTAAATCTTCCACCTTCACTTCAACCAGCTGCTTTATATATCTCAAAATGATAAAACTTATCTTCACTTCACTTCAGAGCAGCTTATATCCTCAAAATGAAAAACGTATCTTCACCTTCAGCCGCAGGGTTGGTATGTTTAGAATTTCAAAATTGATAAAAGGTTCATCCCCTAGAATTTACAGCATAAACGAGCAGAATGCCCTTACGTGTATTACGGGATTACGCTATATTGAGACTTCGTAAGGACTAATATGATAAATTTTAACTTTTGGCAAGTAGAAATAAAAAAAATTTTAATAATTTAAGGTTTAAAAGATAATCAACTAAGAAAAGAACATGTTTGATAAAAAATGACCCAAAAGCAGTAGTCCGCGTGTCTTGTAACAAGGGCTTTTACATGAAATGGAATTCAACATTACTTTTTTTTTTTCCCTTGGTTTTCCAATAACTAGGCTTCTATTTAATTTCTCGAGAAATACTGCGGACAGTTGTATATTATTCAGCTAGACGCCGTTTGCCAAATCCAATAGAGTGAAATTCACCATTCATCGAACTCCATCTTTGTCCTGCAAAGAAAAAAAAGTTTCGTGCAAAATTTAAAGTATATAGGTTAAATTTCTTTCTTTAGATATCCCTGCGATATTCAAGATAGACGGAAAAGTGGAATTTTTACTACCCTATCTTATCGCTGATTGTCAACCAATAAAATAACTTTTAAGATGATCAATATTAATGCAAATGAGAGTTTTTCAAAATGTATGCTAGCTCGCTCTAAACTTTATAATTATTTAATTTACTAACCAACTTAATTTATTCTATAAGTAAAAAGTCGTTGAACTACAAAAGTGGTGGAGACAATAAGCAATTTACGATTCAAGAGCATGCTGCTCAGGGCTTTTAGGGTTACCCAAACAATAAATTAATTTACTCTTAGATCATTAAAAAAGAAAAAGGGTTTGAACCCGTTTTTAATGTCTTTTTGTAATTAAAAATCTAAAATTCAATTCATCAAAAGATTATTTAATATCTAGGTTCATGTACCTGCAGCGCGAGTTGTGCGACTACCCCAGGCCCATCAAAATTTTTAGTAATTGGCTGTTACCCTTAGCCCAACAAGAGTCCATAACGACATCTATGTTATCTATCATACTATAGGGTGTCATAAATCCTGGGGAATGAAAGGAATGTCCCCCTCCCTATTTCAGTAGAATCAGTTTTTAAACAAAATTGATACCAACACTTATTCTTTTGTGCAACTGTCAGACTTTTGATAATTCTCAAGTGGCGTTTTATCCCATACTTTACCTTAAAAAGGGCCCTTGAACCACAGGGCAAACAGTTACAGCTATAAATTTTTCTCATAGTTGTTCGTTTCTGTATATACGAGTTAAATAATAGACTTAGGCATTTAGCAAGATGTCAAAAATTTAGACTTTATAAGTTGAATGTTTAGAAAATGAGTAAATTACAGAGTGCTTTGTGTGTTATGTCCTTCTCCCAACATTCACAAAGCGACAGAAATAATTCTGTCGAAGGGGAAGGATTGTAAAAAGGGGGTATGAAAACCATTCCACTCATAAATGATCAATGCGTAGAAAGAGTTTTCTATCTGGGGGCTTCGCTGGGGCTGTCAAAGATTAAAATAATCCATAAACGGTTTAAAAGCAGGTTCATTATTCCAAGCTATGATTGATATAAACTAACATCCAGGGATAAAAGATCAATCGATCCACGTCACAGCCGGGGGACATTCACGTCATTACTTGCTGCGAATAATTAATTATCGTTATCCATAATAAAGTTATAATAAGAATGGTCATTTGTTTATGATTAACAAAGATCTTTTTGTATGAAAACTAAATATTAAAGATTTACCTACCATCCGTAGCGTCTACATACACTCCCTACACGGTGTTATTTGAAGACTAAATAATTGATTAATGTAAGAAATTACATTAACGGTTACTGATTCCAAACGGCTTTGTGGCAGATTTCAATTTGTTTTTTAAACCAAAATATCACATCTTTTATGAGCTTTCAATCCATGTTTTCAAACACAAATCAATTTTCAATTCATTTGAGTTGTCACAAGTTTATTAGTTGCCATTTCAAAATTTAATTAATTATTAAACTCCCATACCAATGACAAAATGCTTCATATTATGATACGTTGTGTAAGTGATCAAATAAAGCTCCGCCGACATTATAGACACACTGTGTTTTTTTTCAATTGCACCAAAATTGTTTCAATACAAGTAGCGATCGATTGTTTACAAACTAGTAAAACTTGGCAAATATTAATTGGAGTTTGTTAATAAAGTAAAGTTTATATCATAAATTGAAGTAAGATAATTATTCTAAATAGGTAATATTATTATTGAACTTGTCAGAATTTAAATGTACACATCCTCACATAACAGGACCCATTAATAGCAAAATCCCTCTATTTTAAACACATAATCAAAATTTTTTAAATTTGTTAAAAAACACGTAGCAGTAAATTTTTCCAAATTATTATTGTATAACCATAGATTTTGTTTCACATTCCTATATTAATGGCAAAAACTATAAAATAAAATTTAGGAAGACGGTGTAGCGAGTTACGAACTCGCCGGTACTCATGGGATTCTCATTTCTGATAGCTGTTTCTAAGGAATTTAGTTTCCTTTCGTGAGATTGATCCCCTAGAGCGGAAAATAACCCGATCATGTAAAAATGTACAAGAATATGTCAGCCCTCCCCGCTACAACTCCCTGTGTTACAATAGTCGCTGAGGGGGTCCTATTGTGGAACAATGGGCTGGAAGAAATTCCAGGATGCTCAGTTTTCACACTTCATTACTCCTGAACTGCTTCGAAACGTCGCATTCAAACCGTTTGGACCATTGCTTAAAATACATCATAATACCTTCTAGTTGATTGTAGGCGTTATTTTTTAAACGACGTCAATTTAAAAAATCCAAAAAATCGAAAAAAGAGAGAATACTAATATATTTTACACATAAAATATGTGTTGCACTAACTTAAATGTTATAGAGTGAACACAATGATGTCTATAAAACTTGAACATTTTAAATTGAATGTCAAAGTCAACACTCAGGAGAGAGACGACAGCTTAGTACACATACTGTAACGGTAACGAGAGTTGACACTTGTCGTGCTTTACATCATTTAACGTAACTTACACATTATTTTTGATTTGGTCCCTACGTCCTTAAACCCCAAACAGTAAAGACGTGTAGGTTTTTAGATTGTCTTTTGGTAAAACTAGTTCTAATAATATAATAGCCGTGTATTATATTTATAATAATTAGGAAGTGTTTAATGTTTTCAACTAATGTGTGCGTAGGTACATACCAGAGAACCAGCAGGTTGTAGAAAAATGTTTAGAAATAAGAAGTGTTGTGTTAACTATCAAGCACATACCCTATGCCTCTCACAAATCTATAATTATAAAACAAACTAAAATAGTGGTTTATTTTAATTCATTATGGTTGTGATTTCATCAAAACAAATGTCCTACACAGTACTAGATTGAATTGCATTTAAAGTGGAAATTTTAAATTAATATTTCACAACCTTTGAAGACCAAGGTGGGATTTTTTTTCGGTATCTTTGAGACCATTGGGGCGTAGGTCGGAGGGATTTTATAAAATAGGAAATAGGCCTGTATTCACTACCAGACTCTAATAATAGTGCAAAGTAAAATCCTCAGATAGTTTGGAATAGTTTACTCACAGTAGAGAAATAAAAGGCACTATTTGACGCATTTAAAATATTCTTAGGTATTATTTATTTCTTTGTTATTGTTGTACAACTGACAACTATATCCATAATTCTAGTTTTTTTATTTAGGGGTTAAAATACAGAATTTTGTAAAGTTTTAAAACCTAAAATGTCCGAAAATGGATCAACAGTATTCAGATTTAAAAGTTATATGGATACGTTTATGCCTTAAGGGTTTAATGAGATCGATAAGTGAGAATATATTTCTAAATACGGGTTTGATATTTAAAAAAATAGCAACATTAACAACACACTAACGACAATAAATGAAATAGGATATTCTCATCATATAGAATGAAAACCTTCAATTTAATACACAAAAATAGTATCTTAGAAAAATTGTGTTTCATCTGTGTACAGCGGACACATCTGCGTAACAACATGTAACTGTTGTTCATCTCTCCTACAGTAATTAATTAGCCCAGCTCTACGGGCTGTTTTCGTCCAACGTAGCGTGTAATAGGAGATTCGATTGTTTGTCCTCTATACCGAATATGGTTTTCAATCTTACATCAGGTCCTCCTAGTTTTTCCGCACACTAGTCTCAACATGATGTTTATTAGTGGATTCATATCGGAACCCGGTACCACATCATCAATCACCACAGCGGCCTTAATATCCGCTTTTCAGACAGTCTTCTGTGTTGATTCTAAAACGTAAATGCTTATTCCAAATGGTGGCCCAAAAAAAAGATTTAATTAGAGACAACAAATTATTAATACGTGAACATAAATATGGTACACGACTGGATAACCCTCCAATCAGCGCGCGAGCGCTAAGATATCGCGTAAAAACACCTCAAATAGGAAAGTATGGGCGCGATTTTAATAGTTTATTTATACATATAAATAGTCCATAGATTCATCTCGTTAAAAACGTTTCCCACCACACATCTTGAATAGTGAAAGATGTAACAGAGAAAAATTAGGTCTAGACAGAACGCGATTTTTCTCAGTTGTTTAAGTTTGGATTCAGAACTGTTATGTAAGATTTCTTTACAAGGCTACCTTCTTAATAAAACTAGGAATCATGAAATAACACATCATATCAACCTCTCCATTGCAACACATAATGACAACTATCATCATTCAGTAAATGTAAGTGATTTGTACGTTTCACCACATATCTCGTCCTCTTAAAAAAATAAAATTCTCATGTAACTATATAATGAATGGAATTTCAAAAATTAATAACTTTATATTAACTTAATCACAGTTATCCACTGAATTGACTTCAATGATTGACGTTTTTATTTGAAAGCTTTTAATTTTGGTGAATGTGACAAAGTAAGTCCCTATATTAGAAGTAGTTAAGTGTGCCTGGTGATTGAACAATTCCTCAGAAATTGCGAGTTTTATACTGTGTTTCCATTAAATTCATAAAATGATAGGAGAGTAGATTGTTTCCACATGAAGAAAAAACGGAATGGTATGTGTCAAAAATGGTCGGATCGTAAAGCGGAAGCCTCAAAATGGTACATGGTCATTTTGAGCAGGTTTTCCAAACGGTAGCTGAAGTAGAAAATCAAACCCGAATTTATTGGTTTCTTACTATATTTAACCGGATTGGAAATGATTCCAGAGTGGTGAGAACAAAGAAAGAAAACTAAAGTTTATGTTGTAACTTTGTCCTTCCTTAATAGTCATTAGGATCATTGAAATTTGTGAATAAGCAACTTTTCCATTCCAACAAGTGCAGCTTAGTGAATATGACTCGTTAAAATTACTCCAGTTTTTAAATGTAAAATGCCATTTGCTCAATTAGTGGAACCCTTAAATTTACAAGAATCGTAATTTTTTGTTGTATCAACATTAATTTGCGTTATTTAAAACTTGGCTTTTTTCATTAGTATATTATTTGTGAGGATTGATAAGAATATGAAAGAAATTCCAAAATATTTAAAGAGATGATATGAATAAGGTAGTATTGAATACACAAATTTAAACAGACTTTGGATTAATTAATCATCTCATTGGTAGTAAAATATATTATTTTTCTAATCCAAAATTTAAGATTTCTCCTTAAGAACATGTAATAAACCATCTAGTATTCCATGATATCTTAAATTGTTTTTCCAAGTTTCTATGAAATTATTACTATTAAAAAAGTTAAGGATTTTTATTACTTTTTATTTGTCACTCTAATTATGGTCGCAAAGTTTATTTCTTAAGCAAATAAATGACCCAGCCGTCCAAAAACCCCGGGGGGGCGGTCGCTGTGGGTGTGTGTTGGGGGGGGGGCCCATACTGTCCAGGCTTGGTGAAATGTATGGGCTGTTAATTTACAACGATATGTTGGTTAACGTTAGTTCCTGTAAAATACAAATACGTAGCATTGGATTACTCATTGAATTTTAATTGTAACATTGATCGAAACAAGAAGCCTTGTCTGAGCTGTCTTAAACTTGTCATGGGATGAAATGTGTATTAAACTACTATAACTTATTAAGAAACTATACAACTCTTGTGTTATCCACTCTAACAAAACTGTAGCTATGATAGTCCCTTTGATAATTGTGGCAAACGTCCTGTATCATCATAATGGACATTTTTATTTGATAATTATTTGTTACATTTACTCTCTGTTCAACGAAAATTTTTCATAGGCTTTGTTGCACGTGTAAATGAGAACTTCTGTTTTGAGTGAATTAGTATTTACGTTATAGAATAAGTCCTGAGAAAGCCTACCTATTTTCTATGAACAACTGAAAATTAGATTTTATAATCGAATTATTTTAAAATTTTATAGTACACGTTATATAGTAAACGTGCCGCGTCGTCTGTTAATATCTGCATTACAGTATTGACCAAAGCACTGCATACTTAAGTATTAATTACTCAAATATTCACAATTAAAGTATATTTTGATATTAAGACTTTTAATGTTCCTACATCTTTGATAAATATCTCATATATTGATATATTCCGTGCTCATCATTGGTTTGTAGAGCAAATGTTGAACAATAAGAAGATTCTTGTTACTATCAAGCTTATTTTATGCTTTTCAAGTCTATAAAATGTAAACAAATAAAAAATAATTACGGTTGTGGTGCCATATAACACAAGTTTACATAGAAAAGATTATTGCATTTTCCATAGGTGTTATTTCTATTATTATAATTGGTACTATAATGCAGACTTTGAGAGACACCGGTGGGATTTTTTACACGACTTAGAGAATAAGCCTATATGTTTAACTAGGCACCCCTAAGAGAATGTCCATGTAAAAGATTTTTTTTTTTTTTTTTTTTTTTTTTTTTTTTTAGTACCCACGTGTCCAGTGGTGGGCGAGTAATACTCCACACACACACAACCACACACACACGACACACACACACACACACAGCACACACGACACACACACACACACACACACACACAACACACACACACCCACACACACACACACACGACACACACCCGGGGGAGAAGCCCAAACTCCTACCGGGCGTGGCGTCCCCAGGTTGCGGATCGGGGGATGTTCCTAACCGGTCGTAAGATCGGCGGAATAAGGTGTGAAATAAAAAAAAAAAAAAAATAAAATAGCCCTCGTGGACCAAATTAGTCATTCGGTAGCATCGGGCCATTGTTAACGCAAGCGAACTCAGGTGGACGCTGCTCGAGAGAGAAGATGTGCGAAATGATCCGCTGTAAGGCGCAGTGTGCGTGGTAACTCTCCTGGCATCATACGTGCCGCACCCACGGGAGCAAGAGGGAGGTAATGGAGGTAGCTGTTGGGAGTGTTCACACCCATAACCACTTCCCCGAGGCCATCGCTTTCGGAGACGACCCCTTTTGCTTGTGGAGTCCCAACTTAAAAACGTTATGGAGAACCAAATTCAAATTCAAGAGAGTAGAACCAGACGGGCCCACATGGCCCAGACAGGAAGCACTATTGGAAAGGCGCAGAGATTGCAGAGAACGCAGGCTCTAGAACGTCTAGAGAAACTTACGTGCTACGATACTGCATGAGGTTTGTAAAGTTGAAGTGTCAACATGCCACAAAGAGATCATAGACTATGACAACCAGTGTGACTAGCCCGCCCTCGGCCGTTTTAAAAGAATGGAGATGAGCATGGCGGTCCATGAAGCAGCGCTTATCTGCAGGTTGCATCCGGAGAGAAGCACCTGCTTCCAACATCGTCGTCATGTGACCCATTTGATTACTATCTACTCCATCCTACAAAGGCAGATATGGAATATGGGATCCGAAGCTGACCTGTGAATCGCTGCCAAGAGGAGACGCTTGACAAACAGCCCAGTAAGCGGAAGCGAACGGAGTATCGCCCGGAATCCGCAGATAAACAGTCTGAAAAACGGAAGAAGGATTCAAAATCCGAGGTTCCTTCAACGCAAGGGGGCGGAACAGTTTTCCGACAGCGCGCTAGACGAAAATGAAAAGGATAATGACCGCTGGCCTGCCAAAAGGTCCAAACGAGACAGGAGAACAGGAAGTAACAACAAGTAGTCAGCAATCTAAACCAGCCGTTGACCGAAGTTAAAGCCTCCTCCGCCAGAAAAAGGCGCGGAAAAAGCCTCGGAAACGAAATCAAGGCGAACATCCGAGAAGCTTTAAATCATTAGACCAGAGGACGAAAACGAAGTATAGCGGACAATACTCCGTCGAATCAAAAGTGACAGTCTCAGGGACCAGGTCCCGCTCGACGAGTAGGACAAGCTCTGGCAAAACGAACGCTGGCAAACGGTGTACTAATTATCCTCTCCAAAAACAATAAGGATAAAGGCCAGTGCACTGCAGAAAACTATTGCCGGTATCCTGAAAAGGGACGCGAAGACGGTCATTAGCACAGAGCCAGAACAGAATCTCGAATACGAGATAGTTGACCGATACGCGCTATACGAAGGATGACGTTCATGACGTGGCTTTACAAACAGACAGCTAGTGACAAGACTACAAGATACCCAGCCGAAGCAGTTAAGTTCGCCCTGGCGGAAAGCCTATAGAGGTACTCAGACCAGCCTTTGTGGACACTGCAGTTCCAATAGTGAAAAAAGTTATATCGGAGAACGACGGCAAATTAAGGATCGGCCTGGGGTCCATTGGCCGCGTGAAGATTAACAAGAGAGACCGGACTCAGTGCTAACAAATGCTGGTACTTTTGGTCAACATCGCGCGCCAGTCAATGTAAAAAGCGAATGTGGACCGGACCCAAACTTTGCATTAAGTGTGGGATAAGACGGCGCACACACAAGTTGCAGAATGCAAGAATGTAGCGAAAGTGGTGCTCCCTGTTGCCGCCGAACAGGCCCTGCAGGAAAGACACAGCTCATCATGGTCAGTGTACTAGCAGATGCCCCTTCTTTTTCAGAGAGGCACTCCAGAAGCTGAAAAAGCAGACTGTAAATGAGTGTACTCTCAGCTCAACCTAAACCATTGTGAGGCGAGCGCACGACCTTGCTTATCGCAGACAAGTGCGCGAATTGAAGATGTGATGTAGGTTGTAATAGCAGAACCCTACAGGCACTTAAGCAGTCCAACCGTGGGAAGAGGACAGAAACAACTCAATGGCTGTCAATATGGTCTTAGCGGCAAGTTTCCTTTCCAGAGTGTGGCTAATACTTACCAGAGTCCGGCTTCGTGAGCTGTGGGGATAGACTGGGTGTCCGATTACTACAGTTTGTTTATGCACGCAACCGAGTCTCTCCATGGATAAAATTCACGCGACTTCCTGACCGTGCTGAGACCGAGGGACGCGAAGCAGCATCTATCTGGTGGTAATCGCCGGCGACTTCAATTCCTGGGACAGTTGACTGGGGCAGCAGGAGCGACCAAGTGCAAGAGGTAAAGCACTTTTGGAGGCCATCGCCAAACTGGACCGGTAGTCCCCTCTCAACACTGGTGAAACCCCAACGTTTACCAAAGGCATAGAGGCCAGTTCCATCATCGATCTGACATTTGTCAGCATGCAGCCTCATCAAGGCGCAGCCATAATCTGCGAAAGTGATGGACACTATATACACAGAGCCAGTGATCACAGTGCTCTATTCATGAAATAGCGACGAGCCCGAATCTTAAAAGACCAACCATGCGATCAGTCGCGGTTGATTGGAGAGCGAAATCTTTCGACGCCATCTGCCATGGTAATAGTTTTGGATAGTAGTCCCGAACGTCGGGAGGTGGCGCTGAAGAAGAATAGCTAATGAGTCGTAATGAAGAGAGTTGCTCAGCGCCTGCGATGCGAGTATGCCGCGGAAACGTGGCATGAGCAAACGCCCAGGCGGTACACGTGGTGGAACGATCAGATCATGTCCTTCGTAAATAGTGACCAGAATAAAAGACGAAAGATCTCATCGTGGCTACCGACGACCTAATTCTGGCGGAGCTGGTGGCAGAATACAAAAACAGCGCGCCCCGGCCGGCTGAACAAAGCTATCAAAGATAGCAAAAGGCAATGCTGGGAGGAGCTCATAAATAAGGTAGACAAGCATCCGTGGGGCAAGACCGTACAAGGTGGCTATGACGCCGCCTAACAAAACCAGACAACACCGTTCGCCCCACATAGCCACAATTTCTGAGACTATCGTTACACGTGCCCACTGTTCCCTAGGCAACGAGGAAATTCGAATACCCGGGTAGTTGCAGTGTGAACTGGAAGAAATCCGCGCCAGTTTTTCAGAAAACGAACTGATGGAAGCGTGGTAACCGAGTAGGGACTAGTAAAGCACCAGGATTAGACGGAATCCCAAAACATCCGCCTGTAAAAACAGGCAATTAAGGCAGCACTAGCTCTGTTCACCTGACGTATACCCCACATGCCTCAAACAAGGGATTTTTTTTCTCGAAAGTGGGAAACAGCAACGACAGGTACTGCTTCCTAAAGGAAAAAAGCCACCAGAAAACCGTCATCTTATCGTCCACTATGTATGCTAGATACGGCGGTAAAGATCCTTGAACGCATCATCCACCGATAGGATTGAGGCGATAGATCGATCCACTCCTGCAGACCATCACTACGGTTTTTCGAACAGGACGATACAACCTGGATGCGATCACACGCCTGGTTGTCAAAACCACGGAAAGCCCTTCCAATGCTGCAATCGCAGGAACTAGGTAGGAATCGTGGTATCGAATACAAACTGTACTAGAGGGCTCGCTTAGACATCTGGATATGCATTCAACTCCGCAAACTAGTATACAGATCATGCAAGCCCTACAAGTATAAGGAATTGCCAGAAACCTATGGCAGTGATAGTGGCAGCTACTTTCCCGTATCAGAATCTCTTGACATATGAGCACAACGACTATGCACAACTAGAATATGAAGTTACACTCGTCTAGATTCTCTCCCAGCGATGTAATGC
>NW_025784070.1:0-25960 GCF_021130785.1 Homalodisca vitripennis
AATGAAATAGTTTTATTTATTAACTCGCAAAACAGTAATACGGTACTAGTATTAGCATCTCTTCCTCTTGATAACTATAAATGAGTCTTTGTTTAAACGTGAAGTGATCGCAACTTCCAGCACAGGTTTTAAGCGCTTGCACAACATACAATGTGTAACACATGTACGATGCAATATGTGTTTTGAACACAAAATGCATCTATATACACGATAAATCTAAGTTAAAATTTTCCGCAATTTATTATTTGTTTGAGCGTTTGTTTATCCTCATGATATTTAAAAACCTATTTGTCCTATGGGTTTGATGTTTTGCATAAATCTTCATTTATGTATAAGAAATATTGACATGATGTTGCATTTCATTCCATAGTAATCGCTCGTGAAAGTTTTTACACTGCTCTTATTCGCATAAGATAACAACTAGAAAATAATTAAAACCATTAGTTTTTTAAACACTCTGAGTACAAACCACATTACATGTGAAATTTTAATGTTGCAACCACACAGAACGTGTGTTTGCAGCCTCAGTAAACCTGATACGTGACACATGGGTTGGCGTGGTACTATATTTTTTATATTACTGTGCTGTATCACAAAGAATATGTAACTGAATTGTTGAACCGATTCATCGGGCAAATTTATTTTTCATTAAATCAAGGAGGTATTTTAAAATTGAATGTAGTCAGAACATCTCGAGCATTGGCAAGCGATAAACTACTTTCGGACAACAACAAGCAAATTTCCAGACGGCCATAGAACAGTTACCGGCTCTGTTTAGCATGGCATTGTTAGCCACCACTGTTGTATCGATTGTTTCATATCCATCACAGTAACTATGGTTGTATCCTGAATGCAAACTGTCAAAAAACAATGTGCTTAGCGAAATATTCCATTTGTTTGAGATCTAAAGAATTTATTTTATTACTTAATAACTAACCATTCAATAAATTAGATAGATACGACGAATATCTGACAAGGTATTGACAACCCATTTCAGTCTGCTGTGACATAGTCTTGATAACCTTTTATTTTGTTTTATAATGTTTGTAAGACTTTCAGAAGCCAACAACACTGCTCATCTGAAATCTGGCGTTATATATGGATATATATATATAAGTAGATAGTAATATGGGGTTTCCTGGCGCACTTTCGGAGCCGACCGAAAAAGCAATGTAAAATACTGTTCAATGTACCATAAAGGAAGCTGAGAAATAACACAGCAAATCTCAATGAAAAATTAACCGAATCTACAGTCGTTCGTCTCCAAAAGCGATCGGTACATTACTATCTACTCTGTGGAATGAAAAATTAACCAAATCTACAGCTGTTTGCTTCTACTTTCTTAAGCTGTGCTTTGTAAAATGTTGTCAAATCTGCTACGAATAAAGGAAAAATCTTCGAAATCTTAATAAAATTTAATCAATTTAAAACATTTTTACTAAAAAACATACTTTAATAAAAAACTTTTCTACTAAATAGTCACCAAACAACATGAACTCACCAAAGTCTCTACAATTTCTAGCATTTTAAAAACAGTGCAACAAAGATGAATTCAGTGAATTGCCGGTTTATTCTCAACAACAGTTGATACCGTCTTTAAATGAAACAGAATTAAAAGAACTTGTAGAGTCTTTTGCAGAAAGAACGAAAACTGCACACGTGTACACACAAAAAAACTAAAAAAGTAAGGGATTATATATTTAATATAATTACGAAAGATATTGAAAAGAAAGTAAAAAATAAACAAACAGAGAGTTTTCATCGTTTTTTTATGACATTTTTTTCCCATATTATACGTTTCTTTCAAAGATAATCAAGACTTAATTGATGAATTTCTTAGGAAATTTTGTGTGTATCAAGATTTATCAACACAATTCATTAAAGAGCATTATAGAATTTTTCTTATAGAATATAGCCACATTTTGTGTGAAACAAAAGGTATTACTGTAGATAATATTCCATGTGATTCCTATGAAGAAATGACACCAACTATGGTTATCAAAACAGTACTATGACGTGGGGAGGGACTGCAAGTTTTAGAGTTAAGACTTTATTCTACAAAGTTAATTGTTATAATTTCTTTATCTTTTATAGTCTTCTTTCCAGTAACAATCAAGTGTAATTTTTCATTTTTGTTTAATTCTTTAATCTTTTTTCTTCATCCAAAACAGTCAAAAATCTGTTCGGCAAGTGTACTTTACAATCTTCCCAACTCGGCAATTATTGTAAACCCGAATTTATCTTTTCATTTTCTCCAAATTCAAGATTCTATGTTTCTTCCTTTCTTCCAATTTCATATAACTTCTTATACTCTTTAAACTTACATTCTCCAATATCATTTAAACTCTTTCAAGAACTCCATTTAAATAGAAAAAATTTAAAGACGGAAAAAATGAAATTCGCTTAACCTTTCACTCGAGAAGTCGGGGAGAATGTGAGTAAAACCGCATTCTTTTCAAGAGGTTCTTCGTTTAATTTCTCCAAATGTACTATAAAATCATCGAGGATTTCTGGTTCAAAATCATAAACAAATTCAACATCCAGATAATGAAAAAATACAGGTAATATCTTTTCATAATAAACGTGTGTATCGATACCTACAAACCTAATGTATTCTTTGAAAAGGAAAATAATTTTGTCAATGGTTCCAAGAGATAAGTAAAAATTTTTATTCTGTTTTCTAAATTCTGTAACAAATTTTGTTTGCTTCTTGTCTCCATATTGCAATTTTTGTAAGCAGGTTATTCAAATGTGTTAATTTATTTCGAAATTTCTTAGGTTTAGGTCTTTCTAACAAAATTAAATTACAACCTCTACAAACTAAATATCTTTTATCGATAATTTCTCCTCTATTAGAACACTTGTAACAGTTGGCATTATACTCTTCCATTTAAACAAAAAGATTTTTTTATAAATGGAGATTATGGAAAACTAAGTCTGCCGAGATATAAATTTTTCAACGCAAATGTTTATGTTTATATTTCAACTACCGAGATAAAAAGAAATGATTTTATTTTATTATTCAACTATTTAGGATATTTTGTCTATGATTACAAAGATTATTCCGGAAGAAATCGAGATTTTTTCATCAGCGAAAGAGTATATTTTTGAAGTTTTAGAAGGAATGAAAGAGAATAATATGAACATCATCAATTATTGTAAAAGACAAAATGAATGATTGTGTCTTTGGGTGTAGTGTTGTTAGTGTGCGTGTTTTACTGCTATGGGGAATCACATCACATTTCAACTTCTACGGTGTCTATTGTTTAGAGACTTGGCCCTGCACTTGCTACTGTCCAACCAAGTTAATGGCTAGGAGCTGTAATTCGGGTCTTAGACTCTGGAATTTTTTTGTTCCCCAAGTCTCATTTTTTCTTTGGTAACTACTGTGTAGAAGTTGATGGAGAGATACAATTAGGGAATTTGTGTCGGGTGTTTTGTAAGTGTAAATGTTGTATTAATGAATGATGTGAATGATGAATGTAATGGAACGAATTAAGGAAGAGAAGGAATGTACGAATTAAGGAAGAGAAGGAATGTACGAATTAAGGAAGAGAAGGAATTAAGGAATGAAGTGGAAAGGTGAGGAAGCAAATGGCGCGCCAACCACAGTTGTCATTACTCGGCTTGTTCTATAGTCATTACACTATGGCCACTCGTGTAAAGACTTGTCCCCAACCACTGAACGACAACCATGTCTTCCTCAATAAAAAGCGCGCCTGAAGCTCTGGGATTTGAACCCAGAACCTCAGGCTTTGAAGGCAAGCGTCTTACCAACTGAGCTACGGAGAGTCTCGAAAGATATAAGCTATATCTCTGCTATATAAGTTGTTCTCACTTTTACAATTAGGATTGCTAGTTTACAAGTTTATTAATAATTTTATATTTCAAAAACCACTCAACCGATTTTAATGAAATTTTGGTACACATATAGTAAATACTTAACTCTTTCGACTTAACTTATCCATAAGGGTGAAATCATCCCCTATTTCTTAATATTCATAAAAAAATATAAAAAATTATCAGAAAAATCTGAAACTTCAAAAACAAGCGAGTTCAACTTAAAATTTCATGAAAATAACAAAAATTTTCAAAAAACTACCCCAATCATCCCTTATCTTAAAACTCTTATATCTCGAGAAACTATTGGAGCTTTTTTGCTGAAATTTTGGTATATAGGATCAGTAAATATTAAAGTATTTTTTAAAATCATAACTTCCGGTCCAACCCTTAAGATGACCTTGGAATAGTTTTTTGTTAATATCATCCCCATTTTTTAAGATATTCTTTTGAAATTAAAAATGAATACTTATATCAATGTCTGTCTTTAACAATTCTGTAAAGTTTTAAAATTATCCGATGGAATAATAGTGAAAATAACGTGATTTTTACTGAATTTCTCTAATATCGTTCTTAATCACATCATAGGCTAAAAATTTCTCAGAAACCACAACCACATAACAAATCGCGTTTGTAACAGCTTTTTGAAAATCCATATTGATAATTATATCGTTCTTTGAACCAGAAATATTTGTCAAACTCTTTGTTGTATCAATGACATAAATAGGTCTATTCGCTAAAAATTCTTTAGGATTGTAATACATTTCCTTATTATTACAGTAAACTTTCTTAAAATCTTGATACATCTGATACATGATTCTGAAAAGACCTCCGGAAATGTTTAAATTTTGTAATTCATCTGGATAATAAGAACCGTTCAATTTTACTCTGATATTTTTTACATCCAAACTATCAAACTTTGAAGGATTTTTTTCTTGATTATTCTGTCTATCTGTTTGAAAACCTATGATAACGAACTTGGGATTGAAGATATTTCTATAAATATTTGTGATATCGAACGAATAAGTTGTTCCGGAAATACCTTTTTGTTCAATACATTGCCAATCTAGAAAATTAAACATAATGTTTTTGGACTTTTTGTAATTTCATCAATCAACCTAATTTTACTCGTGGTTTTATAATCAATCATTGGAACTCTAATAAAAAAATCTGTAATTGTTATTTTTCCATCAACAGGCATAACATTTCCAGTTGCAGTCTTCAGAATCACATCATCGTCTTCTGCTCTTATAAAACTTAGATAAAATCCTCCTTTATAGATCGGAATAGTAACATTTTCAAAAAATCCTAATCCAAAATGAGATAAATTTCCAGCTGCTTCAAAAACACCAAATTTAAAATCTGATTCAAAGCCATTAGAAGTTTGAGAAATAACATCACTTTTTGAATACGAAATAGTTCCTTTAATTGTGCTTAATTGGCCACAGTTTTCGACTTCTTCTATCAATTTATTGTGTTTTCCTTACTTCAATCTTAGAAAATAAAAACGGTATAAAATTATCGATTAATCTAACATTATCAGTTCCAAGATATGCTTGACCATCTTGTTTTGTTAAAGTTCCAGAAATATAAAACTGGAAGTTAGACGAGCAAAAGTTATCTCCAAAATCAATATTAAACTCAGTTCTTTTATTCGGTTCATTCAAATGTTGTTTACTAATTGGATAGAAATTTTTTAAACTCCGCCCTTTCAATATCACTAGCATATTTTCTGTAGTCCGCCATTTAATAAGAGAAAATTTAGAAATTTTAAACATCGTGTATCATTTTTTCATCGATCTAATGTACGTTTTTTATAAGAAAAGATATAAATTTTAGTAAAATAATTAAAAAGATTAGAGTCATTTTTTAATGATCTACTTCGTCATATTCAGGATTCTCTTCCTTAAATTTTGCGATCTCGGTCACATATTTCAATAAAATTTGCACAGGATAGTAACCGCTATCTATAATATTATTCCAATCAACTGTATCTTTATTTTCATCCAAAAAACTTTATACTCAAGTGTTGATAGAGACAAAGAACAGACATATGATCTTTTAATTGATAATGTATATTTTCTTGAATGAACTCTGATGATAAAGTTTGATATTTAGCAATGTTATACCAATTCAATTTGTTTACGTATAATCTCATCATATCTTCGGATAATTCATATTTTTGAGAAATATCATCCCAATGTTCTTTTTTCAAATCTCTTTCGTGTTGCATGATAAAAAGATCGAAAGCACTGTAATGTCCCGCCATCTCTATTTATTAAGAAAAAATTTCAAAATCAAGTTTTTTATAAATTGGCTCTTTTTTGAGTTACATTCAGCACATTTTCCAGAAATTCTCTTAACTCCGTTAATGTTTGCATAGTAATTTTATATCGTTTGTGGCAGTTTTCTCTTTGCACCTCACACAGTATATGAGCGCCATTTATATAAGGAAAATTAGTCATCGTAACCACCTAATCCATTAAATCTGTTATCAATATTTTCAAAAGTTTTATTAACATCTTCTTTAAATTTATTAAAGTTTTCTTCTAGTTTATTTACTTTATCGAGATATAAAGAGTATCGATCATCTATACTTTTTAAGTAATTCATTATTATGTGTTATTTGCTCATTTAAACGTGTACCAAAATCTTCAAAAAAGTTTATTTTCTCATTGAAATGTGTATCAAAATCTTCCAGAATTTTGTTAATTACTTCACCAACTAATACATTAACACTATTTTTATATGTATTAAAGTTTTCTTCTAGTTTATTTACTTTATCAAGTAATTCACCAACATCGTCTACTGATCTTCTATTTCTGGCTTCTAACTTGTCATAGACTTCTGTTGTAAAATCTTTAACATGCTGTTTATGATTCTCATAATTTTGTTTTAGTTCATTAAACATTTTAATAGGATCTTCTAATTGAATCATTACAACAACATCAAATGGATTAATTCCTTTACTAACACCGCTAATTCTTTTTCCTTTAAAATCTAAGGCATTTTTAACATTCGGATCATGTAAATCAACAATATCGATGTTTTCTGATAATTTTAGAGGTTTCAAAATTTGTTCTTTAACAACAACATCATGTTTGTCAATACCAGGTCGAACACCGACAATTCTTTTCTTATTAGCCAAACTAACATAATTCTTTTCAACTTTGATCGCTTCAGTAATTTCATCAGCTTTTTCGATATGAGACATTAAATTGGTAAATAATTTTTTTACACCATCATCAACTTCTTTTTCCAATGTCTTTATTTTATCAGCAACTTCATTTGAACTCATGAAATTTGCAAGTTTGTTATCATATTCTGCTTTAAAATCTTCAATCTCGACAGCAAACATATCTGAATCTGGAAGGTTTTGTAATAAATTTTCTAACTTGTTATCAAACTCATTTCTCAAACTATCAAAATTCAAACTATTATCTACATTTTGAATAATTTGTGTTCCAAATACGTCAAAAATATTTTGTGAATCCATATTTATTAAGCAATAATTTGTTAACAACTTCTTTAAAATCTTTACCATTACTCAGTTCATTCAAAACAAAAACACATAAATGACCACAAATTGGGGATCTTTATAGTCTTGAATCTGAGAATCATTGTAGTAGACGCTTGATTTTTTCAAATATTTAATCAATTCTATAGGTGGTTTGTCCTCAATTCTTCCATACGAATCAAAATAACATGCATTCTTATCATTTTTATAATAACAAATCCAATGCGTTCCACTTCCCATAATAGAGTCTAAATTCACAATTCCACATTCAAATTTCTTAACTTTTTCAGGTAATGTATCTCTCATGAAGATTCCTCTAAAATGTTTAATATTTTTGCAGATTTCTTCCAATTCCCCGAATGTTTAAAGGTTTAAATTTTTTTTTCAATGTTTGATTTCACGTAATTCAAAGTTTTTTCATCTAATCCAGATCCTGTAACATCTTCCAACTCTTTATCTAACCAATTTAAAATGTTTCGAACAATAGGAATCACATCCTTTTTAACGATTGGAGCAGCTTTACGAACATAAGGAACAACATTTTTAACAACTGGAATATTTTCTCCAAAATCTAATAAATCTTTCAAAAGTCCACCATTTTTAAGTTCTTTCAACTGATTATAAGAAAATTCTATTCTGGTTCCTTTATTGTTTTTCTTATGTTTTTCGAGTTTATTGTATTGTCTATTTGTTAAAAATATCTTATCATCGCCATTTTTTAGTTGATCTATTTTAAATTGAATACTAACGGGTATTTTCTTCTTAAAAGCGGATTTTATTTTTTCTTTCTGATTTTTGCTGAAGTTTACGTTCACCTCCATTTATATAGTTAAAATTTCAAGTTCTCTTCGATTCCCATTCCTAGTTTTCTCTTCAAAAACATTGCTCCAGCTGTTGGAAGCGCAACAAATCTTTCACCTAAACTAGCATCTTTTGATAAAAATCTATCCATTGCCTTATCTTGCAAAACTTTATCTGCGATATGTCTGGAATTTGTGTCTCTATGTTTTGCATAAAAAATATCGTGTTCCATAGCAGCTTGATCTAATTTATTTATACCAGGATCTCCTCTTTTTAGTCTTTTTTCGAGTTTTGTGCCAGGCCCCAGATACTGATAAGTTGGTACGTGTAATTCAAAAGGTAAATTGTTGATAAAATCATTCAAAAGTCCACTACCCTCAATCATAGATGAACTTATTGCCGGCAAAAAAACTCGTTTTAAATATTTAATTCCATCAGGTTTTTCAATCATTTCATCAAGTTTGTTCGAAATAAAATCTTTAATCGCTTTCTTTTCGTTCAAAAAATTGTTGTTTCCAGCCTTTTCTTGAGCATAAATATAATTAATAATTCCATCGAGTTTTGTCAAATCGTCGATATATCTGTATTCAATCTTATTATCACTGTATTTTCTTACACCTGATCCTTCGATTCGTTTTTCCCAAATTGGTTTAATCAAATTGAGATATTTTTTACCTTTACTTGACTTTGGTTTCTTAGTTGATGGATCATTATTTTTGTAAATTGAATCAGATTTCCATAAAATTTCTGTATACTTTTTCAAGTCTTCTTCAGAATATAAACCGTCTTTTGGAACATCAGTGCCTGTTAATAATCTCCATAAACCTTGAGTTCCTTCATATGTTTTATCTTCAATAATTATATCATTATGCTCAAAATTCACGGGCAAATTTCCAATCATAAAACTTTTCTTTTTTCTGTCCCAATACAAACCAAATTTATCATCCTTTGCTCTAGGAAGAAATTTTTTACCAATTTCACCAATTATTATATCCGTTGTTCCAGGACTTATTGGTTCAACTATGGTAGAGTCTTCAATGATTCGAGGTCTAAATGGTGTTGAAGATGGTAATTTTGGCAATTCAAACTCAGATTCTGGTATCGAAATATCAGCAAATTGTCGTACAACTGGAACCAAATTCATCAAATTTTGATTATCGCTTAAAACATTTTCAATTTTGCCCTCAACATTTTTTATTGCAGATGTTACAGGTTGATTAATTTTTTGAATAAATTCTTGTTCTTTTTCATCAATTCGAATCTGTTCTTTAAATTCTTTGATTAATTTCTTTTCTATTTGATCAAGTTTTTTTGCTTCTTCTGAAGTTACGTTCGCCATTTATTTAGGAAAATTTTGAAACGTAAACGTGGAACGTGGAAACGTGAACACGAAACGAGAACACGAAACGTGGAACGTGGAACGTGAAACACGAACGTGAAACACGAACGTGAAACGTAAACACGAACGTAAAACATGAACGTGAAACATGAACGTGAAACATGAACGTAAAACGTGAACGTGGAACGTGGAAACGTGAACACGAAACGAGAACACGGAACGTAAAACGTGAACGTGGAACGTGGAAACGTGAACACGAAACGAGAACACGAAACGTGGAACGTAAAAACGTGAACGTGAAACATGAACGCGAAACATGAACGTGAAACATGAACGTGAACGTGGAACGTGAACGTAAAAACATGAAAACAACTAGATTATCACACGTTTATATTGGAAAATTTATTCAAATATTTGCCATTTTTAGGCTTCAAAGTTAGATTAATAGTTAAAAATCCGTAGTCTTCCTTCCAAATTTTATCACATAACTCAATAAAGTGGTTAAAACTCATATCAGATCCCACATAATTGTTATAAATCTTTCTCGAATAGTGATCATCTTGCTTAAAAATACACAACATATTAAGGTTATTTCTTATAACTTGTTTATCAACCTTTGAAAAGCATTGAGAAAGATAGATACAAGATATGTTTTTGTGACGGGACATTACGAAATATTCCTTAATAACGTCTTGATTTTCTAAAATACAATCATCAAAAACGATTAACGAATTGGGTTTACATTCGCTTAACGGAACTATGTCCTCAGAAGCATTATAAAAATGTGATATTTTTTTGTTTAAGTTCTTCTCAATATTTTCAAATCTTTCTTGTAATTTTTTATAGGCGTCTTGTTCTAAAGATTTACTAAAAACATACAAATTGGAATAAGGAATCAACCTATTGTAGATAAAATTCAATAATAAAGTTGTTTTTTCCACATCCACTTGAACCAACAATTAACAATCTGATTGGTTGATCTTTCTTATTTTCTTCAAACGTTTGAAGTTTTATCTGATCTTTTTGCTTTAAAAATTTCTCCATTTAAATAGAAGATTTTCATCTTGAAGCAACGCTTGCGAAAATGAAGCTGTTCAAGTTGACTTCAGAAAGCTCTAAATTAGTTTTAAACTTGGAACATCCTATACACTTAGAGGAAGAATCAAATTATTTTATCGGTTTAAGCGGCTTTTATTCTGATAATTTTGTAATAAATATTAGTGAAAGTTCTCCTTATTGTATAGGATTTAGTGAGAAGAACGTAACAAAATATTATGGTTTAAACAAAGGATATTATACTTTCGATCAAATAAAAAATTCCCTTAAAAATTATCTGAAAACATTCAAACAATCAGATAAATCTTTAAACTTTGACGAAAACAAGTTTGAAATGCAAAAAAATTATCTCTCTAATCAAATTCAAATAAAATCACCAGTAAGAATAATGTTTTCAGCAATTATTGTAGATTTATTAGGGTTTGTTCAAGAAACTATTGAGCCAAATCAGGTATATTTAGGAAATAAAACGCCAAAATTTAGACCGTTTCGATGTAATTGAAGTACATTGTAATCTCGTTGAACCTAGTTTTGAAAATCATACCGAACATCTTCACAAAGAATCTGAAATTTTGTACACTTTTTTCCCAAATGTTGCTTATGGATCAAAAATCAGTGAAAAACCAAATGAAATCGATTATATTCCAATTAGAAAAAATATTAAAAGAATTCAAAAAATCGTTCTGACTATTCAAGACTCTGAAGGAAATCTATTAAATAATGAGAGTAAAACAACAATATATTTAAGATTGTCGAAAGAATGATGAATCAAGGGGGGGAACGAATCGTTCTTACCTTCAAATTTTCAAGAAAACAACTTTTGAATGTATAAATTACAAGAGTCTATCCCATAGACCCCTTAACAATCTTCATCCTGACCCTGTTTTTATCAATGAATCTGGACTTTATACTGAAATAAAAATTACTAGTTAAATTTTATTTCTATCTAAATGGAGTCAGTTGTAGACCTACTCAATAATCAACTAAAATTCAATAACAAACATATCTTTACGATTGTTGACGAAAACAATGTGATCTGGTTTAAGGCTAAAGACGTAGCAAAAATTCTAGAATATGAAAATACTATGCAAACGATCAGAATAAACGTTGACGAAGATGATAAAAACTTCTATTTTAATCTAAATATAAGGGGGGCTATAAATAGCTTACCTTCAAACTTCCAAAATAACACTGTTTTCGTTAATGAATCTGGACTTTATTCTTTAATTTTGAGATCGCATAAACCAGAAGCGAAATTGTTTAAAAATTGGGTTACGAAAGAAGTATTACCTTCCATTAGAAAATATGGTGAGTACAAACTCAAAAACGAAAATAAGCAGTTAAAAGATGAAATAAAACAGTTACAAATTTCAGGTCAAATGAAATCCTTGAAAATAGAGAATCAAGAATTGCGAATGGAATTAATGAAGAGAGATATGGTATGTAAAGATTTTGATAAGAAAAAACACCATGTTTTTGTGTTAATTAAGAAGAATCACATGTGGGAATATCCTTATTACGTTATCAGAGCTCAGAAACGAGAAATACCAAACCGATTAAAACATCTAAAAATAAAATATCCTGAATTAGAGATTTTGTTCATTGATGACGAACCAAATTCTATCAATCTGTATAACCAAATGAAAGAATCTTTGAATATTTTATACAACGGATATCATTTTACTACAAATATGGCAGAATCTCGACTGATTTATAGAATATCTAAATTACACGATGAAAATGTTTCTAAATTTTTACTAAAAACTCTCGATTTATTATATTTTGTTTGTAAATGTTTAGCATAACTAGGTAACCATTGTAGAATTCTTTTTTCATATTCACAAGGCATTTCGTTTTTATAACTTTCGCTGAAAAATTTTTTTAGCACAATCTTTGCAAAAAGCATCTTTTCTATCTTTACTATACTGCCAGTTATTAAATTCAGAAATATTTTTAATTTCTTTACAAAAGTAACACTTTTTCTCTTCTAAAGTTAATTTGTTTCATTTTAACGTATAATTCCTTACAATAACAGTCTTTTCTATTCTCTTCTTGACACTTTGTACATTTCTTTTGAGACTCCATTTATATAGAACAAATTATTACACGATGAAAATGTTAAACTCTTGAATTATGATATTTTGTTTGTAAATGTTTTTGATAATTATTTAACCATTTTATAGTTCTTCCACATTCACATTGAGTATCTTCATAATATAATCTATGGTGATTCTTCTTTACACAATCTTTACAATATGAGTCTTTCTTATCTCTACTATAGTGATCACTATTAAACTCTGAATTTTTTTTAGTTTCTTTACATTTAAGACATTCTTTATCTTCCAAAGTTAATTTTTCTATTTTATCATATAATTCTTTATGATATTCCTTTTCACAATCTTTGCAATTATAATGCATTCCATCTTTCCTATTTTTATCTTTATAAAATTCATTTAAATCTTTAAATTCTTGACACTTTGTACATTTCTTTTGAGACTCCATTTATATAGAAAAAATTACAGCTTTGACTTTCTCAATTCATATTCATAAAACTTTCCGGTTATTTCTTCATTATTTAAATCTTTTATACTATAAGTTACAGGATCTGTGTTATTAATTTGATAAATCACAAAGATTTCTCTTGACCAATTGTTCTTATATTTGTTCGAAAATGTTTGTTTTTTACTAACAATTCTTACATGATCATTGACTTTAAATTTAGTTTTCGTGTGAATTTCAGGTGGAACATACTTGAAAACGGTCTCTAATAACTCCTTTTCTGCATCCTTATCTACGTCTTTCGGTTTCATTTTGATTGTGCTGTGAACTGTATCGTTATAATTGTTTACGATTTTTTGAAGAATATCGATCCATTTAAAGTTTTTATTAATCTCAAAAAGAACCTTCATTCTTTCATTTTGAGTTCTGTTATATCTCTCTACAATACTTGATTTCTCTTCGTTTTCAGTATGATAAATCTTAATGTTGTATTTCCTCAAAACATCGTTAAATTCTTTATTTTTAAACTCTAAACCCTTATCTGTATGAAGTAGGTTAGGAGGTTTGTGATTCATCCTTATGGCATCTTTTACTATATCTTCGAAAGCTTTTGAAATATCCTTGCCGTTTTTTCTTTTGATAGCTCTTGACCAAGCATATTTTGAGAAAGTATCAATAACATTTAACATATACTTAAATCCATCATTTTGATCTGAATAGTTAGACATTATAACTAAATCTGCTGCCCATAAATCATCAATTCCTAATGTTATAATTTTTCTCTTTTTAAACTTTTTTCGTACTGGTGCATGAATTTCTCGAGCTTCAATCTCTATTTCTTCTTTATTCTTCAATTCTTTCTTTACTTGTTTTTCATAAGGATTCTTTATAAATTTACTCTTATTTGTCTTACATTTTGAACATTTTGCTGCAATTCTATACAATCCGTTTTTAGTTTGAACAATCTTAGAATCTATATTTTTCGTTTTCTTTTTACACTTGTGACAGTGAATTAAATGATCTTCCATTTACATATCAAAGTTTCCAAGTTTATTTAATTCGTCTAATATATCAGATTTTGCTTCATTTTTATAGCCATACGGTACTGTATCGATCTTATTTTCTAGGACAATTCTCTTATCATCTTTAGCGTTCAGTGCCAGCTTGTTTATGGTAACAGTGTACAACTCATGTTTATAACTTTTGATGACTGTCATCTCCCTAAATTCTTCTTTATCTTTGAACAAACATCTCTTCAAGTTTTCGATATTTATTGTTTTATTTACAACGCTTCTCTTAATTCCTTTACACCTAACTGGGTTTTTATCTAGATATTTGTACGAGTACATCTTAGACCTTAAACCACAAAATTCTTCTAAAACTTCGCTATTTAACTCATCTTTGAATTTCCCTATTACCTTCTTATTTTTAGTAGTGAAACATTCGTGATCTTTTGGATAATCACTTGTATCAAAGTCATCTATATTTTCTTTAATAATTTTAAAAAGGATCTCGTTTCAATTCTAGAAAATAACTGTCTGTATCCATGTAACACAGATTCAAATCTGGATCAAACTTCTTTAATTTGTTGTAATAAAACTCGTACATTAGCAATTTTGAGAGGTCGAGAACTGAAAATCCTATGTAAATCGGTTTGTTAAATTTAACCTTTTGTTTGTACATGTGACTCGCTATACAGTTGTCGTCAAAGATGTTAAAGCATTTGAAATTTGTTTTCTTAGCTTGTTTCATTGAAAATTCTTCATTTCCAAGCTTAATATCACATCTGTTTCTCACATTTTCCATAGATTTTCCAAACACTGAGTTGTTCATCAGCTTATAAAAGTCCTTTTCAAAGTCGCTTGTAGCTTTGGTTCTCATGTTTGTGTTAAAATCAATGTATTCTTTCATAAAAGGCTTCTGATCGAATGCAATAACTCTATTCACATGTTTCAAAATCATACCTTGTTCCAAATAGAACTTCAAATTTCTCGAATGAACAACGTATTCAGTTTTATCCAGTAGAGTTGTGCAAAGTTTGTTTTTAAAATGTTCTGGAGCAAGAGGTAAATCCTTGTGATGTTCGTGTAAATTCGTTGGATATCCAAGATCAACTTCGAGAATATAGCCATAATCTTCGTCGCCAGTGAGTTCCAAAATTGTTTCTTTCCATTCTGCAGTTGTGTAAGTTTTTGGATCCATCCACTTGATATCACTAAACGGCAGTTTTTGCATTAGGCCATACCCATAAAGGTTATTAGCATCAACGTATAACAAATAGTTTTCGGGCTTTGTCTTATCAAAATCTTTTAAATATTTGTTATTTGCTTTCACATATCGTTTAATACACTGAGAAATGCCTCCACGAATACCTTTTTCAATCATTAAATACATATCGTAATCGTGTATCAGTTGAAGCTCAATTTTCGTTAATTTTAACATAGCATCCCATGCGAGACTTGGAGCTGTTAGATAATGTGCCGGATCAAGTTTATAGCAATTCAAACAAATATTCCTAAAATTTTCAAAGGTATCAGCGAGCAATAGAACATCTTGAATGTTATAGAGATCAGAGTAATTTCCTAGATTTTTCTCTTTTAATTTGTTCCAAACATTTAAGTAGTGTTGAAAATCTTTCTCAGATATGCTCTCATCTGTCAAAAGTGAATAGAAATCTTGAATTCTCAATTCTTCTGTGTAATCAAGTTTTTCAATACTGTCGATAAATTCATAGGGAAATATTCCTTTTCCAGATAGAATTTTAAAAATCTCGTCGTCGTCATTTGGCTGTCTTTCTATTATCTCATTCAGTCCATCTTGTATAAAATGATTTGTATGTTTGAAGTCTTCTCTCTTTAGATTTTTAGCTAACTTTTCTATAGACGAGGCCATGAATCTGAACGTGTCTACAAACGAAAACTTGATGAATTTTCTTGGCTTATCACCTTCGAATTCATAGCCATATCCAGAATTTACAGAATAATTTATATATTTTTCATCGGTGTTTGCAATCAAATCAACATTTCCATATTGTTTAGCCAATTCTTTTATGTACAAATGAGTATCGTAATTTGTCATATTGTGGCAGAAAACGGGAATATTCTGAGGAAATTTCAAATTTAGATTGCAACATGCATGAGCTGCGCCTTGAAACTTGCCGGTTAAATGACAATGATCTCTCACTTTATTATAACTCTTATCTTTCCAACTATCAGGAGTAAAACCATACTGAATTGACCCAACATCATAAGCAGACCATTCACAGATATGACAAACGTTTGAATTTTGATACGAAGTTTCTTCTTCTTCTGTCAATTTCATAGGTTTCATGTTCTTAGAATTATATTTTTTCGCTATGTATTTCGATAATTTATTGAGTTCTTTCAAACAATTTTGTCGGGACGTTTTTCAAATCTTCTTCATTTTTGGCACGATAACATATCGGTTTGTACATGCGATTGGTCACATTCGACACTAAATATAGAGTAAAACCATAAGGAATGTGCCTCTGAATCTTGGTTGTAGTTGATCTTTCTGGATTGTTCTTACATGTCGGAATCTTTTCCAATATGCTCTCAAAGTCCATATAAATTACGTACGGATGGTTTAAATTTCTTTTGATAATTAGTAAATTTAGTTGTTTGACCTGGAAATGGCATAATTGGCTTACAAACTTCATGATTTTTACAAATTTCTAAGTGATCTGTTAAATCTCCAGATTTGTAAAAATGGCTTTAAACATCTTCTACAAAGAAATTTTCTTTCCTTATGCTTGGATAACTGAGAACTCACGAGTTTATTTAAATCGGTTATCAAAACATAATGAGATTTTTCTTCTTGTTTAACATACAATAAATCGATTTCTAACTCGGCATCATATTTTTCAGAAATTTGTAACGGAACAATATTGAGTTTCTCATCATAACTGTAGATATTTATAGACATTTTTTGGATATTTGTACTTGGAATTGTAGCTTCGTTTTTCAAATATTTGTATATCTTTCAGAGACATTGGATACTCAAAACCTGAAAATATTTCGTCATTCACAAATTTTTCGTATTGCTTTACACGTTCACAGTCTCTTTCTGGTTTTTCAATAGCACATCTTATTGAGTAAATAAAGCAAAAATCATCTCTATTTTTTATATTTATACAAGCTTTTTTATCTTTGATATTCTTTGGTAAATCGATGTATGATCCTGCATTCATCATTTCGTGTTTGTTAAGGCTCAAAAAACTAGTTGTTTACAACTTTTAAATGTCCATCCGGAACCTTTATTTGGATTATTCGTTTGTTCTCGATGTGTTAATTTATTAAATTGCTTAGTAATAAAGTCGTTTACGTCAAAGATTTCGTCTGCTTTGATAGTAAAATACATTAGACATGTTTGCGGTTCACCATTCACTAAAGTTCGTTCGTATTCACATTCCAAAGAGAGATAGCCCTTCATATTTTTAACATTTTCTTGAAATTTCTCGATTAAACTTTTAATTTCTGACCGCATAATTGAAAGATATTTGTAAATTGACATGGAATTGTCGTTCAAGTTTGTTAAAATGTATTGCTTGAAAAGACCGTGTATTGAGGATAAAACTTCTACATCAATGATATTTTCGGATTTTACTTTAAGAGTTTTATCAATTTCTTCGATCATTTCAGACTTGGTTTTATCGTTAGTACCGATAGCCAACTTTTCAGCTATTGAATGAAGTTTTTCATCATTAAATAGGTCGAGATTTTTCTTTTCAACTTTGAAATTTCTCTTTAATTCACGTAATTTCTCAATATTAAACATGTTTTCGTGATCGGCAATTTTATTTTCTCTAGCCCACTGTCTTAAATAATTTAGTTCATTATTGTAAATTTGCTTGTTTTTTTCATGACTTTTAGAATTATAATGGCGATCATAGTTTTTTCTTAAAATTTCTATTTTGCAGAACGGACATGATATTTTATCGCGCTCCATTTAGATAGAAAAATTTATTTAACTAAATGGTGCTTGTAAACCAACGATTGCGCCTCTCACGGCGTGATATCACTACGGATATGACGCATGCGAAGCGATTATCGTGATGGTCGGTCTGTAGTAGCACACCTCGACTGTCATTGAAGATTTTTCCTTTATTCGTAGCAGATTTGACAACATTTTACAAAGCACAGCTTAAGAAAGTAGAAGCTCAGATTCGGTTAATTTTTCATTCCACAGAGTAGATAGTAATGTACCGATCGCTTTTGGAGACGAACGACTGTAGATTCGGTTAATTTTTCATTGAGATTTGCTGTGTTATTTCTCAGCTTCCTTTATGGTACATTGAACAGTATTTTACATTGCTTTTCGGTCGGCTCCGAAAGTGCGCCAGGAACCCCATATTACTATCTACTTATATATATATATATATATATATATATATATATATATATATATATACATATATATATATATATATATATATATATATATATATATATATATATATATATCCACTATCAGGATCTAAAAGGGTTTAACAATTGCAAATATCACTAGGTACTGTTTTTAAATAATTCAAAAAACAAAAATATGAATCATTGATAGTATATACAGTTACTATTTACATTACAAAACTTACGAAAATTCAAATACATACAATATGGACAGAGCTCACGGGATTCGTTGCTGAGGTAGGTCAATTGCGTGTAAAGGAATTCCACACTTATACAGGAAGTCGGTGTCTAATTCAGCCAAGCAACAGTGATATTAAGCGTCCACTATTATATTGGTATTGTACCGTTCCATATCATAATTTATTATAACTAACACTATCTAACCCAACATAACTTAATCTAACATAATTTTAAAAACAGGCTGTGTCTAACACACCCATACTTTGAGATATTTTTTGTAGCTTCTGCAAAATATTTCCCTCCTTTACTCTGGACACGAGAGTTTCATTCTAAATTTGGGAGCTTACTCTGAACTGCAATAAGAATTCTTTAGAAATACTCTAGTGGTATGTTATGTTTTTTAAGTTATAATCGTAAAGATTCCGTACCATTAAAAAAAACAATAAGAAATTAGTAAGCAAACTACTTTACCAATCTTACTTAGCTTTTATAACACAAATCCAATCAGGTCACAATCTACTTTGGCGTTTCAATCGAAACTTCAGCAGGGTAAAAATCAAGGCCATGTCATCAAGTGAAGTGCCTCGTTCAAAGGAATTAGAGGCGGTAATCTAATATCCGTGACACTCGATCGTCCCCAGTGTCAAGCACAGGGTGCAGGGTGGTGTTAACGCGCACTTAGCTTAATGGCAAGAGTAGCAAAGTACAGGTGAAAATCTTTAAATTCAATTGTCACTAAAAGGTTTATTCCGTGCAGGATTTCAAATACTTTTTGTTTATTACAAATTAAAGGCATATTGAAGAGTAAAATCACAACTCGAAGTTGTAATTCCCTTTGAATGTTACAAGTTAGAGATGTCGAACGAGTTACACATAGTAGTACTGCATTACTGAGAGAAACAATACGAGTTAAACGTGACTCACATGAACTTCCTACGAGTGGAACAAGAAAAGCACAAATTTCCGACGACTATGTACTGTAGCTTGATTAAAGCCAGTCACAACTGCATTATTGGGATCTGCATTCTTGTTACTAAAAATAGTTTTGTAAATATCGATCTCATGTGCACTTTTATTCACCCGTCCCAGAAACCAGAGAGGCATAGCCCTGAGTTTATAAAACATAATCGTTTCTTAGGACAATATTTAGGAAGGAATAATCCTCATATTTCTTTTTTCTATGGTAGGTTAATATTTGAATAGACTAATTTATTGATATTGAACTATTTTTTTATAAGATAGAAACAGTCGACGCACGTCATACCTATTTCCTTCCACAACAGACCCAGTTTTATTTAAATTTGGGACACATACTTACACTGCGTTAGTTCCATAATTCTATGTTACATAATATTCAAATAAAAAAAAGCATTTAATGTACTCTGTACTTTGTTCTATGATATAGAGACGAGAGTAGAGTTGACTTAAGTAAAATAATTTCCCTAAACTACGCGTGTTATTAAAATCGTAAATATTTATATAGACAAAGACAAAATTTAAAGTTTTTACACATATTTAGTAAAAGGCCTTTACTAATTCAACTGCTTTATGACGTATACTTTTTACTTATATAACTATTACAAAGAATGTCTCAGAAATTCTCTACCAACCTTCTCATATATTATTTTTGAACCAAAGACAAGTCAAAATATCATATTATTTAATTTTTTTTAATTGATAACTACTTAAATAGAAGCCAATCTTTTACTTACATATTTTAAATATGAGAAAGGCTTGTTGTATCAAGTTAAAATTTTATATATATATATATATTATATATATATATATATATATATATATATATATATTTATAAACCGAAGGCCCAAATATAGAAACATTATGTTTTTTTACATGCTCCATTTTCAAAATGACGGCTTAATAAAGCTTAACATATTTAAATAAAAATATGCCGGCGTTAATATATTTAAAATTGCATAATATAAAAATTCACAATCATTGCATTTTAATTAAACAAATTAATTCAAATCCAACAATAACATGTACGCTATAAGAAAATCTGGTAAGAAACAAGGGAGATAATGTGGTTTTGAAAACCGAGTACTAAACAATATTAACTGGCATTACGTGACAGCACAGTTTGTGAGCTGTAACAATCAGGTGGCTCAATCTGCCCTAATCAGCTGATTATAAAATTGCATTGTTCAACTTTGATTAAATAATCCTTAACTACTGCAGGATTTAGGTTACTTTTGATTTAAAACATAAGATAATACAAATGTTCGTTTATTGTATTAATGGACTTTAATGTAAACTATTAAAATATTTTAAGTAGCGCCAATGTTCTAAATAAAGCTTATAAAAGAATGTCTATCACATTCATAAAACACTTGTTTACTCACTGTTTTAAGTTTGTATAAAAGTAAACATCTTAAACTTTGAAGTATCTATTTTGGTACAGCACAATTATTCATTTTTTATTGAAATTACGTTAACAGTAAATTCTTTACTTTAACTTTCAGTAACTATTTTTATTAGAGTCTAAATTACTTAGCACGTTCTTTGTTGATTCTAATCTTATACATTTTATATTGCCTTGTCCCTAGACGACTGTTCCCTACTGTATGGTAATAACTGTATGGGAATAATGCATCATATCTTCTACCTTATTATACCATAGTCCTTTCAAATCCAAGACATAATGACGTTACTATTAGTATATTTATTGGAAATCAAAGTAACCCTAAAGCCTATTAATTGGTTTAATTTCAATACTCTATATCTGAATTAACTTAAATTTTGTTTTGTAGCCTTAGGAATCTTTCATGGCAACAGTTTTTACACACTAATATACATACAAATGTAATATAAATACTAATATAAACACTGAATCTACAGAATATCTAGAAGTAGAGAAATCATTATTCAATATTTAATGAAGAAATTACTCCGGTTGTCTATAAATAACCAGTTGTCAGATATACTAATCTTATAATTTATCTTTTTTCAGTACTAATAAAATTTATAGAAAATATGAATTAAGAGGGCTTAAACCTGTCAAATCAAGAATCCTGTGGGCAATATTTGTTGTAAATAATGTGGATATTTCTTGTATAAACACCAACAAATAAAAGCAGTTCAGTATACATTAATGTTCTGAAGGAATTAATATTCATTTATGTATTACTTGCCGGAAATACTCATTCAATAAAGGTTATGTTGTAAAAAAAGTATAAAACCAACTCACCGAAACAGAAAAGTTTAGATTGCATTTTAGACATAAGCATTAGACGTAAAAATTCTTTTTAGTACTAAGGTTGATAAAAATAATATCATAGAATTTATTGCATAACATATTTTATCAATTTAGATAATTTACATAGATTTTAATGAAGAGACAAAAAGGAAATTGTAAAAAAAGTGGAATCCCACTAATGACAGAAGAAGAAAGCAGAATAAATACATCAGTAAGATGCTGGCGATTGTCCAACGATGGTAAACTTAGAATATGTAATGTTGGCAGCAGCTAACGGTACATTGTTTGTTCATTAGAATATTTGCATTTGTTATCAGAGACAGATTTTCCCAAACTTTGTTATAATAGTGTTTTCCTTTAAGATTTCAATTTTCTTGCGACTATTCCTCGTTTACACCAAGTTAATTCGCAATTAGTGTATTCCTTGATTTAATTATATTTTCTTGTTAATAAGTAGATTTTACGTGAATATCTACCAATTATCGCAAGCTAATTTTATAATAGATGCAGATTACTAAATTAAGATAGGAGTTAGTTCATTCACTGTTGCCCCTTAATTATCATTAATTTATTATATATCATTAACTGAAAGGATATCTTTCGAGGGGCAGTAAAAATTTCATTTCTCTATGTCTTTCTGTCTGTCTGTCGAAACAATATCTTGAAAGCAAACTGACACATAGAATTGAAATTGTGTAAGAGGCTTCATATCTACATGAGGAATATTGAACTCGAAGATAGTGCATATTGCATAGTGCATAGTGCATATCACACCGTGAGGTTTGGCTGGGCGTTAGCCAATATTTTTAAATTGGGTTTATGAGTAAACCATAACGGCGCCGAGAAAATATCGGTTTAAATAATTTTCAACCAAATTAAAAAAAAAAAAACATTTCTTGCATTAACATCACACTGCGGTTATTTTGTATAGTAAATTTACCATCTATATACTAATGGTAACAAATGAATAAAAACTTCACTATTTAAAAAACAGTTTACAATTTCACACCTCCAATATTAACATTAAAATAACTCGTATAAATTAGTATGCAATGTATGTAGATAAATATATGTGCACCGTGGATTTACGTGTTGGTGATAATACATATATTCAAGCAGTACGAGGTTGAACTGAATAAATCATAAGAATGTTCACTTTGTTTAACACCAGTGATTTACTTGAACATGCAATCTTTGTACGTATTTGTTCCAAAGAGTATCAATAAACAACCAAGCTATAAGTGCACCATTATTTATCACAGACTCCGTACGTGACGCTGTAATGCTGCCTTATGTATTTTACAAATAACACTATACAATACCTTCTTTTAAGCTTATTTTATATGTATACATGTTCGGTGATTAATTAATATTACCGTTTAAAACTAATATAATTTCCAACCTTATATCAAATACGGAGGCTTGAATTAAAGAAATATGTTAATCATTAAAAGGATTAAGCTATTGAAGTTTATTAAGTGTAAAAAGTGACGTACTGAATTCAAAAACTATTTGTATGATTTCTTTGCTATAACAAACTAGTTTAACTTGTATGTACGTGTGGCTATATCGCTTTCCATAACACTGGTAGTAGTATATCATCTTAATTTAAAGCCTTACTAATAAAGCCTTAAAATTACTTAAGTGTGAAATTTTCGTCAATTGTTATATTGTTACGTTTAACCCTTTATGTGACATGTATCCATCAAGATACCTAACTCTGACTGTATATAATCACAGTAATATGTCAAACAAGTTATATATTGCCAAGTAAAGCGTTAACGGTAATACGACATTACAAAACACGGATAACCGATTAACACAATTCAAGTAATTTGTTATAAATATATTACTTAACAAATGAAAAGTTTGTTTTTAAGATATATATTTTATATACATTTTACTTACACTATTGAAGATATAATATTTTCGTTATTTTTAGTTACATTTAATTGTTATAGTTATTCTACAATGAACATTCTGTTACGTTTATATTTGAACATACAGAGTGACAGTTAAGTCCTTAGGACGACTTTATAAATTTTAAACTATAAAAGATATTACAACCTATTATTATTTACATTTAGCATACCATTACTAGTAATAATATTTTATTGTGTACATGGAGCTCGGATGTCACCGTAGGGAACAGGGGGTGGTAAGAAGAAAATCTGTGTTATACCAATATCAGATGTTATTTCGAATGTTTTGTTTAATCATATGAATTAATTTTATAAACACATTTTAAGTAAAAAATAAACCAATTTCTTTCAGTGTGATGAAGTCGATAAATATGTATCACTAAGTAGTTTATTTCACATTTACTGGCAGTATTTATTAATATGCCATGTTACTTAAGAAACGCGTTGACAGATTAGGGTTGACACATTGAATACCAAACGACGCAGATTCATTTATTGGGAGTGTCACCACTTACTGTTAATGTAACCTCTGGTAGCGAATGTGTTAATGTGATTTGGTAAAACATTTCTAGAGATTTTTCATGGCACAACACCTATAACATTATAATGTCTTAGAAAATTACAAATAATATACCTTTTAATATAAAATAAGATGAATTAGTCTTCCTTAATAACACGAATAAAATTATGTCAATCCTATATAGGAAATATTCTTAGAAAGTTTTCTTCACGATTAAATAAATATAAATTATTCTAACCATAACCATAAATAATAAGAACTTAATCACATTAAGCCGTAAGCTAAAGGAAATCTATGGACATTGTGATTAAGGTACGGCTATGTTACTAAAACTACAATATCAGGATATTATGACCAGCAAGTCCTACTTGGCAAACACTGCAGTAGCAGGCAATCGTGCTGTCATGCTGTAGTTCAGTCACTCGAAAACAGATGTGTAGAAGGATAGTGTTGATATTATCAGGACTGACCACAGCTTAGATGGGTTTAGAGGTTTAGACATTTGTAGAGGATTATTCGCTTTGGGAGTGATAGAGGCTTGGGAATATGAACGGCTGTAGAGCTTAAAGGCTTAGCCAGAGAGGCTACGAAGCATATATGATGATACAGATCTACAGATATGGATAGCAAGAATCTAGAGGCTGATAGTTAAATGGGCTTGGTCGGTTATCCATAACGGTTAAAGTGTCCATGATCAGGGAAACTAAGGAACTCTAAATAATACCATAGTGAGATTTATTTTTTTAATACGAACCAAATTAAAATTGTATTAAATAGTTGATGTATATATAAATTGCTTAATATATAATGTATATCTAAGCAACTTTTGGTCGGGTAGTTCGAAAGCTTCAATGACGACAAAAAATCACTCAATAATATTTCAACATATTTTATATATAGATAAAATCCAGATGTTTATTTAATATATACTATTAAATTAGATAGTCATGAAATATCCATAGTGTAATACTCATGAGGTAATCATTAAATAGGCATTTCATGAGGTAAATTTCATCTCAAGAGGCAGCCCAGAGTAGCTCATACCGCATTTCTTGAATCAGTAATGAGTAATAAATTGTAGTTGGTGGGAAAAAGCTGTAGAGCTACTTTATCTCTGAGTCTGATACTTATTCCGTTCGTCTGTCGTGTAGGGTGAAAATGCCTAGAATTTGAGTTACAACTAATACTATTTCTTCAAAACTTATTTTGCTATCTATTTTTCTCTATAGACAAAGTAAATAATAAATAACAAAGACAACTTTAAATTCTAAGTTTATTTTGAATGTGTTTGAAGTTGTGTATAGAGCGATAATATAAGATAAAATAAGAAATCCTAATTACGAAATAGTATGGTTTGATAACAGTTAAGTATCTTACGAATAGCGTCACGAGCACTAAACTGCTATTGCTGAAAGTAACGAGGAGTCTACAACTGTAGTTACTACAAACTCACTTTATCTTGCACAATATTCCCGCTCCTCCAATCTCCATTGCTCTATTTACCACTAAGTGAGCTTAAGTCATTATATTTGTCTTTAGACATTGCATGTCTAATTTTACGTAGGTTAAAGTAACATATTTACAAAATTTATCGTCTTAATTTGCATCGGTTAATGAATCATTCAGAAATTGGAAGTATAACCGT
>NW_025784071.1:0-30276 GCF_021130785.1 Homalodisca vitripennis
TAGAATAAACCAGGTAATTTTATTAAGTAAATGCTAAATAAGACTGTTATTAGCTGTGTATTGTAGCTTTATCATTCAAATAGTATGATTGAATAATTTTGTTCATTGTAGGTCTATGGCATTACGGTGGATCCCAGACATCTGCTGTTGATAGCTGACTACATGACTTATGACGGGACGTTTAAGCCCCTCAATCGAACGGGGATAGAAGGCAACAACTCTCCCTTTCAGCAAATGTCCTTCGAGTCATCCCTCAAGTGAGTGATTGTAACTTTTGTCTTTGAGGGAAATCAGTATTTGTACTACTGTCTTGTTATTAAATGTCTTGACACTGTTTTAATCTAAATCGATAACTATTTGAGGGCAAGTTATGAGACATTCTTCTATGAGGCACCATAGAATAAGATTTGGTCTGTAACAAAATTTCTTGCATTATTATCTTTATTATAATTTTCTTTTTTCTTTACTCCACGCTTTAAGAAGATGTTACTTGAAAAGCAAAATACTCCAATAGTGTACATAGAATATAGAATAATAATAATATAATAATACTTTTTATTGTGTCAACAATTATAAAAATTGCATACAATCGTCAAATTAAATTATTTAAAAAATATGTATATCTATTTTAAATTGCCCCCATTCATACCCGTTCATACACAGTCCACACTCATTCCTAAGACTCAGCCATACGTTTTAAAATCTTCTAAATTTTACCACCAGAAATAGAGGATGATCCAATTACTTTAATTTTCATCCCAGCGGCTCATCATAAACTCTTGCACTGAAAAGAACACCCTCGACACCAAAAAGTGTCTCAATCGAGCTTTAAATTTTGTGGGTTCATTCAAATTTTTGCATTTCATCAGGGAGCTTGTTGATCAGCTTAACACCAACCTCAGATGGCAAACGTTTGAATGCGGCTGTTCTGTGCGGATGTAACCGAAGGTTGTCCCTGCCTTTTGTCCCGTATTGATGGACGTCCCTGCCCCGGACCAACTCGCACTTAAATCGGCAGTACAGGGCAACATCGAGGATTTAGAGACAGGGCAAAGTTAGCAAGCCAAGCTTCCTAAAGGCATCTCTGCATGAATTTCGGAATTTCAATTTTGAAATGATGCGGACAACTTTCTTTTGACTTCTAAATACTCGCTCAAATTTGTATTTAGAACAGCTGCCCCATAGCCTCAACTCGTACGTTAGATGGGGGTGTACAAGGCCAAAGTAGGCCATTTTTAGTACATCCCGGGAGCAAAATTTTGACCGTAGAGCATAAATGCCTGGAGAAACCTTTGAGCAGGTACTTTCAATGTGATCGTCCCAAGTCAAACTTCGTTCAAGGTACATTCCGAGGAACTTGGTGGAATCAGTTCCTCTATCAGGACATCGTCCGCCATCACAGCAGCGCCATCCTCAATCTCTCTTTGCCGCAAACAGAAATTTAGTGCATTTGATTTGGAGTTGTTGGTCCTCAGATTTAATTTAGAAAAAAACTAAATACATGAATTCTAAAAAGGAAATGATTTCTAATTCATGTTTTGTTGGAGCTTTAATGCAGAGCATTGTATCGTCAGCATACTAGACCATTTTCCCTCTCAGGAGCGATGAGTTCAGCCTGCTGACGTACACATGGAACAAGACTGGTCTAAGTATAGATCCCTGTGGGACTCCATAGGAAAAAAGTCGCTAATTTAAAGTGATTTAATTGTTTTTTTCTCGATAATTATATATGTATTAGTCGGCGTTGAATTAATACCTAAAATCACCGTCCTAACATAATCCTAAGTACCACTTTTACCTCAACCACTCAACCAATGAAATCCAAAATCGTCAAAACTTGAATCTGTAGAGAGCTTTTCTTCGGTATTTACCGACCGGAAGTGATTTTCTTTCTCGATAATTATATAGGTACAGTGTACAGTTTAATAATAACAAAAATCGTCGTCCTAACTCAATCGAAAACACCACGTTTACCTCAATCACTGAAGTCCAAATTAGTTGAAGTTATAATCAGTAGAGTTTTTCAAGTGTATTTTATTTCCGACCGAAAGTGATTTTTTTCGATAATTATATACACTTTTACAGTTTAATGACACCTAAAATCAACGTCGTAACTTAATTCTAAGCAGTCATTTTACGTCCCCAATACGAATTTGAACGAAGTGGTCGCTAATTTAAACTGTTCGCCGTGTTACGGTCCAGGTTACTTTGCGACGTCACGTGACCGCGCCCTGTATAAAAACCGTGATTGCACTACACTATCCGAAAGGCCGAGCCCAAAAGTATCGTTTGATACTTTATGATTTAAACGAAAGGACAATTATATTTTTAACAACGGTCACTTCAATCAATTTAATGTTTGTAGACAAGAGTAATGATCATGTGCTTTTTCTCCTGCTCCATGCTTTATTTTTTAATATGTCTTAAAATTTCGGGGGGGGTTCCGGACCCCCCCTTCGCTACGCCACTGCTTTCATAGTTGACATGCATTTCTGATAAAGTTTCTTTCGTGGCTAACCGGCAATCACGCTCAATAAGCTCTGTAACAGCATAAATATTGTCATTTATAAGGCTTGTCTTTGGGCATTGATCATGACTTTCGTCTTCAACCTATTCTCATCCACCCTTAAATTCTTTGCCCTCGTAAACACATGATTGTGAGACAGTGTACAATCCCCAAACTGTGCCCGGAAACGAGTTAAAACTTCCAATGGTTTGACACCTTTATTGGTTTACTTCATGATAATCCGTTGCTTAACAAACAAAGGGTCTTTTTGTTTGGTCATGGCTGTACTGACGGCAATGCCAATCTTGAATACTAACCAGAACAGTTCCCCCACTCCTCAAAAACCAAACATTTACTCTACACAACATTATCTAGGTAGGACATGGACTCTAAGAAGAATAGAAAAATTAATGTTTATGTTTGGTTTACCCTCATAGTAATGATATTAATTTATTAAATGTTTATAGTGATCAAAAGAAAAAAAAATATTTTTACAGATTATTGGTAATGGATAGGAAAATCAGTAGGCTTAGCTTGAAAACTTCTTTCTAGGATCCACTGATTTGAAAAGAACACATTCAGATATTTTCGATTGCATTGCGATCTTTCTCAACCAGTAGAGATCCATTAGGAATTTATTGCATTACATTTTTATTTTATTGTAACTATATTTGTTTGTAATAATTATGTATGCATACAATTTATTGCACTTTACCAGTAAAAAGTTTTTTTAATTATTTAGAATAATGTAAACATATGCTAAAATAGTTAAGCATATTTTGAACACCCAATTTACATGTTTATTACTGCGTTGCAGTAGTGATTGATAGTTCATGGGGCTCAAACAGTAAATATGATCAAAGTGGTTGGATTTTTGAATACACTCATGACTAAAAGATTCTAATGTGTATATTAATTTTTTGTTCTGATTGCAACAGATTCCTGAAGAACGCAGTCGTCGGAACTAAAAAAGACAAGTTGTGTTCTGCATCGGCTCGGATTATGCTTGGGCAACCGACCAAGTGTGGTACATCTGCCTTTCAGTTGCTTCACCAACTTGCACCACAAACTTGACATATCAGCAGTGTACAGTGTAAAGGAAGCTGTTGAAACTTTTTCCAGCTCAATCATAAAAGTAATTCAGTTTTTGGTCACTTTTGTAATATGGTGGACTCTGAGTATTGCATATTGCAAATCTAAAACAGTAAAATATGTCATGATCGTGTTAGTAAAGATTTCTGACTGTTAACTAACTCAAGTCCTGATTCTGCTACTTGATTTTTTTAAATTGTAATAGAATTTATTTTTACTACGTCAATCTACCTTGAGTTTTACAATCAAGATAATTACAATTTTGTATATACTGTTATGATATACTTTGTTGTGACACTTGTATTTTACTGTATATAAGATTTGTTATTAAATATACAAATATGTTTGAAATGTGTCTTTTATTTGTTTATAGTTCTTAATACTTTTTGCAAGATTTGCATGAATAATTAAAATTTTCTTTGGGCAGCTCTCAATTTATGTGTACAAGTTCAGCCACAGAAGTAATTACAATTATATTAGTGATAGTTTAAGATATGTTTAGAGATTTTTATACAACATTGGCTATTTGTAATGCAGTAAATACTGTAATATCATATTAACCATTGGGAAACCACATCCAAATTTGTTGAAAAATTACAAAATAAAAGGATAAAATGTTTGTGAAAACTGAAGGTGAATAACTAAGTAAGGAAAGATTGTTGTTTTGTAAATGGTATTTGACTTAAAGTTCATATTTTTTGTGTCTGTATACATGCACAAGTCTACTGTTCCTATTTTTGAATTTTCACTGCTTAGCGGTAAATACAAAATTGCTAAAACATAAATCTCTAATACTTTGAGAATATAAATTATATTATCCTGTATAAGAGTATGAGTGGGTTTCTCTCAATAATTTTTCAAGGGTAGAGGTGGTTTAAGTTTTATAGCAAGTTTTGATACATATTATAAGTAATTCAAATATATAACCGTATATATTTTCCTAACTAAAGACAACCTGGAAGCCCAGTTTTATAATATATAAAATCAAAGGTAGAGTATATCACATGTGGTTGTAAAATGCAACAAAATAGTTGGTCTTAAGTTTGGAGATCATTGTTGTGGGACCCAAAGTCAGAGAATGAAGCAGATTTGAAAATACCAACAAAATAAATCCAATTTCTCTGCAATTTGATTGATCAGCTCCAACGCTATCAGTAACATTTAAAATATTTTGGACCAATTTGGAGGAATCCCAAAGCCCATAACTTCCTTAGAGAAATCACTCGTGATGTAATATGATGAGTCCTATGATATTATTGAAACAGAAGCAGGCATATATCATGTTTATTAGGTACATAACTTTCAGTGTTGATGGTTAAGAAAATCAGATGTAAGCGTAATTGCAAGTGTCTCTTATTTCAAAGTTTGCTTGAAGGAGCAACTGTGTTAAGAAATAGTTATATTTCCAATGCCCAATTTGTGTTTCCTTTTTTCCTCTGATAAACAATATATAGGCTTTTCTTTTGCACTGGGATTGAATTTAAAACTAGACAGAATAATCAGTAAATATGTATGTATATATTTTGAGTTTTCAACACCATCTTCAGAAGATCACTCAACCCTTTGACCGTAGAGTATTGTGCAGCCGGTAGTGCTATCTTTTTCAGACAAACTTGCCCAAAAACCACAGTTGGTGCAGCGATCGTTTTATTCCATTTGGTAATGAAAAGTAGTCATATGTTGTAATAGCTATTTTGTTGCATACGTTAATTATTTTCTTGTTTATATTGATTTCACCCCTATAAAAATATCTTTAAAAGTGTATTGACCTATTTGGATTAGGCTAAAACAGCTCATTCTTCAGTTGTTTTACTTTTGGACTTCAGTAATTTAACAAAAACAACAACAAAGATATAAACTTCTGTACAGTATTCTTTGTATTAAATCATTTCAGATGTTGTTCATCGTATTCTGCAAAACATTACACAGTGATATCGCATTTCTCATAAATGTAGCTAGATTCACATGTAATTTTTCCCGCCTTGTGAATTCATGACGCTCAATCTCTCGGCAAACAACAGAAAACTGAATGCCGCGACTAGATGGGTCACGTGACAACGCCAGAGTGCCAATGGCGAGTATACTCGTCTACAGTGGTTAAAGAATTAATAAAATTAAACAGAACTCAAACTTAGCAAATTTATTTAATCCAAAGGAACAGTTCCAAAACTGTCACCAAAGAATGTCACCCAAAAAGAAGGGGTTTGAGTTAAAGGAGAGTTTTAATACATTCCAACGTAACAATGAACTCCCTGTGAGATATCACCTGCCCTTTTACCAATGAGTCAAAGGTCCTTTGCTCTCTCACCCACCAACTCACAGTCAAGAACTATGTGCTCATGTCTCCTCATGCTGTCGGCACATCCAACACACAGGGTCTCCATTAAAGATACCCATCCTGTGATGATGCTTTCTCAGATGTCACAAAACACCTCTCCAGCTGTAATGCCTCATAGGCAACTTCTCTAGAAGGAGAAGTAAAACAATCTTACTCATTTTAAACTCCTGAGTGGTGGCCCATCTACCATGAGGTTCAATAGATTCCCTATAGAACGGATGAGGCTCCATGACCTTTATTATTACCTCTAAATTTTACTTGGGATCCAACACAGAGTACGTGTTTAGGTATAACTATAACACTCTGAACAAAACTGTGTAAATAAAGTACACAGAAAGTGAATAGATGTTTGACACAATTAATTTTTATTCATAACAGTACAATACGCCTTTTACATTTTAACGGACAATAACTTTGTTAATTATCCATTACACAAAAATGTTTACCAAGACATTTTAAATTTGATAAAAAATATTTTCATACAGTAGATTGATTTTAGCAGTACATTCAGGTGCTGCTGACATTGTATGTTTTTTAGAAATTTTTATTTCATAAGTTGGCAATACAATAAGCAGCTGTTTAACAATGATATGATTTGAACTATGGAATTAAAATAATTTTGAGAGCTAACAACTGTTTCTGTCCATGTGTGTATCGTTCTGTTTGTAGTAATTTGGGTTTCAGTCACGTGCATATTGTTCTGTTCTTAGTAATTATGAAATTATTGGAGTAGCAATGCCACCACTTATTTAATGAAGAATACGCTGATGTGATGTTTATTTAAGGTATAAGTGAAGGCAGTGCTACGGCCGCTGTTGAAGAATGTACACAATGTCACCGTACCGCAGAATTAAAAATGTTCGAACAATTTTTTTTTTGTTTTGTTTTTTTTTCCTTGGGGCGGCCTACTGCCATGCACTTAAGCCTCAAGGGCCCTTTGCGCACCCCGAAGATACCATGAGGACTACCAGTCTACAACTTCAGCAGTTCAACAAACCGCCGAAAACAACCTATCAAGTCCTCCTGGGAAAACTCGCCACCCCTGTTCAAGCTACCAAAGATGGCATACCGCTCTCTTGCTATTGCTGGGCAATCAAAGAGCAGGTGCTCAGCAGTCTCCTCCTGCTCATTACACCTTCCACAGAGCGGATCCTCCTGAAGGATACCAACTCTGTGTAGATGCTTCTTCAGGTGACCATGCCCCGTAATGAGACCAATGACCTTGGAAGACATTGATCTGTTTAATGAGAGAAGGTCCGAGGCCACCTTGGAGGAAGGTGACTGTAATACCATTGTACTCACTCTCAAACCCGGATGCAACCTCCACCTTCTCCCATGCTCCGCGCGAATCCATTTCGAGACAACCCTAGAGGATTCACACCTTGGAACACCGCAGAATGGTTGAGGGCCCGTCATAATTGTTGCTGAGCCCTGGTTGGCCAGGGCATCAGCTCTTTCGTTCCCAGAAATCCCCTCATGACCAGGAACCCAACAAACGGTTACATTGTTGATTCTGGCAAGGGAGGAAACGGTCTGATAGCAATCCCAAACCAGTTTGGATTTGATTGCGCAAGAATCCAGCGCCATCAGCGCTGCCTGACTGTCCCGTGAAAATGTTTAATCGTCTTGCCCCTATATCGCAGACGAAGATTCTCACGAGCACATTCCATAATGGCTGCGACCTCCGCTTGAAAGACTGTCGGATACGGACCCATAGGAACCACCAGCTCCCTACATGGTCTCACTCCCAGAATTCCAGCGCCTGTGCCGCTTTTTGTTTTAGAGCCGTCTGTGTACCATTCGAGCTCCGCTGGTGGAAGAGGTTGCTTCCCCTCTGACGCAATCATTACCTTGAGGGCAAAATAATCCTAAAGGGTTTGTCAAAGGAAAACTTTTGTGGCATCTGATCAGAGATCGTATGCAAAAACATCCTCCCTGTATCAGAGTGCTAATTCTGCAGTGCCCACCGCTGCAGCCCGACCAGAATCCCGTCTGCTGAAGACAGTAGGCACTCTTCCTGGCCATAGCTCGAATGACAATGTCCAGGGGGGCGAGATTAAGACAACAGTCCAGAGCCGCGCCTGGCGCACTAGGAAAGGCCCCCTGTGATAGCGAGGCAGGCCATCCTTTGGATACCTGCCAGACGTGCTACCACCGTTTTGGCTTCCATTTTTGGGCCACCATACGACAGCTCCGTACATTAGTGCAGGTCTGACCACGGAAACATAAAAGCCAGTACAAGAGCCTCGGCTTCAGTCCCCAGGGCCCACCTATCACACGTCTGCATTGCATTAGAGACCACTTACCCCTGGCAATGACCCTTTCTAGATGAGGTCCCCAGTTTAGAACCCTATCTAGGATCACGCCCAGGTACTTGACCTCAGGCTTCAGCTCAAACGGGTGAGCCTTTAAATAGAAAAGGACCAATGCCCTCCATCTGTCGCCTCCTGGTAAAGGCAACCACGGCAGCCTTGGTAGGGTTGACGGTGAGGCCAATCTTATCACACCAGTTTCCCACCATGTTCAGAGCAGCATTGGTCAGTTCCGTGATTGTTGTGTTGAACTTGCCACTCACAAGAATCACAATATCATCTGCGTACCCTTGTGCAGAGACACCGCTGCTATTCAAAGAATTTAGCAGGTCATCCACAACCAGGTTCCACAGAAGAGGAGAGAGGACGCCGCCCTGCGGACAGCCCCTCGTAGCCTTCGCACTAACACTTGCTCCCATGAGGGTTGAAACAACAACCCTGTTCCGTGAGCAAGGCCCCCTATCCAGTCACACACCTGACCATCAACGCCCACGTCCCGAGACCGCATTGATAATCGCCTGAGTGGGCTGTATTATCAAAGGCACCTTCAATGTCTAAAAAGACTCCTATAGCTACCTCTTTTGCCGCCAGCGTCTTCTCAATCCTGCATACCAATTGATTGCAGGGCCGAGTCGCATGACTTTCCTGGAGTGTAGGCATGCTGGTTAGGGATGCAAAGGTCGCTCCAGAAGAGCTCCCTCCCAAACAAACCTGGCAAACCATTTTCTATCTCCATGGTTTTGAGAAGGATAGGAGGACAGGCATATCGGCCTGAAAAGACTTCGCGGCCGATCCATGCCCGCCCTCCCTGCTTCGGTATGAACACCACTCTGGGACACTCTCCAGGGTAGTGGGATGTACCTGAGAGCCACGGAGGCTCTGAACAGTCTGCACAGCTGTGGAAGGAGAATGTCCAATCCCCGCTGCAAGCAAACCGGTCTCACCCCTTCGCCCCCAGGAGCCTTGTAAGGACTGAATGAGTTAATAGCCCACTCAATCCGACTGAAAGTAATCAATACGGTGCGCCAGACTCCACTGCGAATGAGTGGCGCGACCCGCATGTCTCCCCTCACTTTCGGGTGGTTGTTCACCCTCATGAACAATACAGTCCGGGAAGTGTGTTCCCATCATGACTTTTCAGAACTCCTTCCGGCTCAGTAATGTAAACACTGACAGTAATGTGAGACTACCAAGCGGCGAGATGGGATTCTTTGCCAATAGCTTTTGCAAGCCTTGCACTGCCCTGCACACTGTCAATATCGGTGCAGAGCTTCTTCCAGACTAACCTCTTAGCCGTACGAACCTTGCGGTTGTACAGTGCAAGAGCCTCGTGGTAGGTGTACCCAAGTGCCCCAAGTTTTGGCTCTCCTGAATAGAGCCCTGACCCTCTTCCTCAAAGAGGCCAATTCAGAGCTCCACCAGGCTACCTTAGATCTGTTTTTGTTAATAATCGGGCAGCTGAGATCGAAGGAGCCGACAATCGCAGAAGTTAGACCGTCAGCAGATTCGTCAAGCTGCGCCGCGCTGTGAATCCGTTTCCCATTAGTGGAATCAGAATCCAGCCGTGCCCTGAGGTTTTCCTTGTATGATACCCAGTTTGTGTTCCTCGGATTCCTATACTGAACTTTTTTCCAGCATCTGTTCACTCGATCTTAAAACAGAATGTGAGCATGATCAGAGAGGGAAGGCTCGTCAGACACACAATGCCAGCCCATGCATCCGACCAGCCATACCCTCCGACATCATGGTCACATCTAAGCACCTCCCTTCTTGTCCTCGTGCGAAACGTGGGCACATTTCCCACATTTGCGATCATTAGACTACGGGACATTATGTATTCTAGAAGTAACTTACCTCTGTTATTAGTGTTGGTGCTGCCCCACGCCTCGTTGTGCGAGTTGGCGTCGCATCCCACCACCAGTTCCGCTCCACTCCTCCCAACATGGTCCACCAAGGCAGCCAGTTCCCTGGAGGGCGTGGACTCCGCATCATCATACGGTAGATATGATGATGCAAACTAGCAGGGCTCGTCCAGTACCCAGCCACCATCAACCTGACTGTGGCGAGATCCCTGCAACAACATTCCAGAACAGGAATGCAGTCCATCCACCTTGTTGCTCAGAATCAATCAGAAATAATTTATTTCGTTAATAACATAAAGTTACATGAAATAAGTCATAGATAAAAGTAGTACGTAATATAAATATAACAATAACAATTAAATAAAATCAACAATCAAAATATCACATGTTTGTGCAATATGACAGGAATTTCTTGAACAGAATATGGGCATTTTTTCAAGCAAAATAGTTTTAATGTTTTTTAGAAAAATTTGTGAGCTTGGTTATGTTTTTCAGGTGCCGAGGCAGCGCGTTATAGAGCCGTAGAGCAATAGTGCATGCCCGCCTTTCGCGAAATTGTCAATCTATGGATCGGGTAGGACATATTACCCCTGTGGAGGGTATCGTACTGATGATTAAAAGTGTTCTCTGCAAAAAGATGTGGGTTATTTTGAAGAAAGTCAAAACTTCAAGTATATAGATGCTTGAAAGTGAGGAGATTCAGTTGCTGAAAAAAAGGCTTACAGTGAGCACGATTACCTGCTGCAGACATAATGCGAACAAATCTTTTTGGGAATCTAAATACCCTTAAAAAATTTCACCAGAATCAATAGCATATTTCAGTCCTACTGTATACATAAGCATAGTAAATTGAACGATAGTTTTCTTCTTTACCCAACTGCAGGGCATTAAAACTCGAAAAGCAAAGGTAATTGAAGACAGCTTTTGAGCATAGCGTAATCTATATGTTTAGACTTGAGCTTGTAATCAATGACAAACACCAAGAAGAGAGGCAGACTCTGATGGTTTGATACCATTTACGCTGAAACCCGCTAAATCACGAGAAGTTGGTGAGAAAAACCATGATTTTAGTTATTTTTCTTATCATTCAATAGGAGACCATTTGACTCAAACCACTTATTCAAGCTTGGACATACGACTGATTCATAATAATTTCGAGACTGTGAATATCACGACCAAGAAGATAGAGCAGTTGTGTCATCCGCATAGCAACAAACAAATGTCTGATTTCGATATTGGAAGGAAGGTCGTTTATATATATAGAAAATAAAAAAGGACCAAGTATCGGAGCCTTAGAGGCACTCCTGAGCTGGTCCTCAACAACCTCTTTGAAGTTGTCCTTTATTTGTTACAGAAACTGTCTGCTTTCCTCTCAGAGAGATATGAGGAAAGGAGTGAGAGAGCTGCACCGTTCAAGCCATAACTTTCAAGTTTTACCCCAAAAGAACAGAATGGTTGACACAGTCGAAAGCCTTGGACAGATCACAGTATATCGCACCGGACACACTACTGCGACCCATCCAAGGCTCCCAACAGGCACCAATGACATCATTGACAGCGCTAGAAGTTGAAAAACCCTTTTCTGAAACCAAACTGAGATGCAGTCAAGAGAGTATTAGAGTCAAAGTAAGCATTGAAGTCTTGCCAGAATGATCATCTCAAAACTCTTTGAAAAGAAGAGAGCAGACTGATAGGCCTGTAATTAGAAATCTCAGTTTTTTGGCCTTTTTTATGGATTGGACGTATGACAGACAGCTTTAGATTTTTCTGGAAAAATTCCTCAGAAAAAGATCGATTAATTATGTGTACCAGAGGAAAAGCTATAAGATAATGCGCACTTTCTTAAGAACTCCAGATGTAACCCCATCCCACCCACTCGACTTCGAGTTTTTCCCAGCTATTTGCTTTACAACAATACATGTCCTGGCATTTTCAACCTGGGCACTAACTATTTTCACCCCTGTCATTGAAAGCCCTGATATTTTTCCCTTGCTGATCCAAGGTTCCTGTATCAGAGCCACGTGTAAATCTTCCGACAGGAAGCGTCTGCAGAATACAGCCGAGGCAGCCTTATTGTGCTGCAGGTTGATCTGAAGAACCTTGATCCCCTTGATCAACCGCCCCACCCCGCGCCCTCAGCTGGACCTGCTCCACACCAATGAACACCCTCCAGCCCCTCCCCTTAAGAGTGGTTTGAAGACTGTTCATCTATTAAAATTACAAGAGTTCTGGAATCTCCCGTGTGGACATCTCCAACAACCCTCCAGTCCGACACAGAGATCCCAGCATTCTGTTTGTTAATGGCCTTGAGAATGGTCGCAGAGTCCTTCTCGGCCATGGGACCATCAACCCTTAGGAAGACCTTGGTAGATCTTATGAGGTCTTTGTAGTCCCCACAGATCACCCCTATTCCCCCAGGGCCACCGATCCCCAGCCCCGGAGCGAGACCCCGCAGCTAATCCCTGGTCTCGTCATTGCCACAGAGCATGACGAGAGCCCCCCTTTCGGGGTGAAACACCTTTTGAAACTGCAGGCACACACCCTCTGCTGAGAGTACCTCGTCGAGAATGCGCCCCCGAAGTTCCATAGCCTCCTCCTCCTCTGAGAGGCGCCTCTCAGGAAAGTTCGCAGGGACCAAGACTAGCTTATGTCCCGTCAGAACTTCCCTGAATGTTTCTCCCAACCCCTCCTCCGTTGAGGGATTGGTACTCGTCGCATGCGGCTGCTTGCTCAGGAGGTGCGGTCGGGCGCCTCTTCGGCAGGGGTTTTTCCGCCGAAGAACCGCCCGAGCGCCCTCTCTTCCCAAATAGGAGTAGAGACCGCACCTGCAGTTGCCTCCAGTGCTGCCTCCCTCTGTTTTTTCATCTTTCTTCTTTCATTGGCCGACCTCTTGCCCGTTTGCCTCCTCCATTGACTGTCCGGAAGCCAGGTGCCGTCGGCCTTTTTCTGCTCCATCGCCCCAACGCTTGCGCAGTTTAAAGGGGAGCTTAAGGTTGTAGTCCATTACACATGCTCCAGTGTCTGTGTCCATGGACTCAACCCTTCCGCTAGCATCATCGAGTACTACATCGTCGTCGATGGTGGTTAGCGCTAGAAGAACAGGCAGATACATCCAAGGCCTGGGTGCCGGATGCAACTGCCCGTTGCAGTTCTTCCAGATCTAAATCTGTTGGTGTTTTTTGGGTTTTGTTAAAAGACTCCATAAAAGGTCCCACGAGTACCGAGGGAAATAACGGTCCACTCAGCCAGAGCCCCGCATGACCAGGTAAGGCTATTTACGCTTGGGGGGGCGCCCAACCCCCAAGGGCTCCGTTTACGACGCACAACCCCTGCGCCATGCATCCCTTAGGCACGGGTCGCTTCACACCGTGGGATTGGGGTGCCCTCAGTCAAAAACAAGTTTTTTGTGTGTGGTGCGATTCCAGGCGGATCCGGACTGGCACCACTACTGCGCGGCGCCGAGGGCCGTCACCGCGCAGAGTGCACACTCGAGACACTACCCTAGATCCTGGGGTTTTGTTGACAGCAGGGCCACCTCATGCAGGGCGCTAAGTAGCGTTTATCCGAGCCCAACCATTGGTTAGATGGTAGGATTCGGATCCCCCTTCGGTCTTGAGCGACACCTTGGCGGTGCCGCCCCTGGAGAGGTTCGAACAATTAGTTCTACATATCTTACGAGATAACATGATCACTTCCTAGCGCAAAGTTCCAGTATGACAGCTCTTGCCAACATAATGTTATTGTAGAGGAAAACATTGTTGCTCCTACTGGACATAGTCAAGATATTACTACAAGACGTATTTATTAAACGGTTCAGGGTTACGCAAAGTAAATTACAGATAACACTCATGAATAACAAACATCTGTCCCTACTATAAACAAAATATTCAGCATTCAACATCCAGAAGCCCATCGCTTGGAGTACTGCATTTGATTAAACACTCATCGACGAATCTAAGTTTATTTTCTTTACCGATGAGTGACAGTTCTCTCCTAATGGTATCAACAGTTTATGAAACCACCATTTTCATGGGCAGAAGTGAATCTCCATTCAAAAATTGAACCTAGTTTCAACAGCTTTTTAGAATTAATTTATGGTGTGGTATATTATTCATGTTGAGCTGATTGGATGATCATTTATTTTCCAAAAGTGCTTAACAGGTCAGATATACTTACAGTTTCTTCAAGAAGAATTGTTGATATTGCTTGAAAGTGTTCCTCTTGCAACGTGACAACAACTGTATGGCGCATCACCACATTTTTTAAATACTGTTTCCACCTACTTGAATCAACAGTTTCCAAATAAATGGATTGGTCGTGGAGGTCATATACACTGGTCACCCAGATCACCAGATCATAGGACATTAGGATTTTGCATATGGAGATGGATGAAGGAGAAAGTTTACGAGGTCAAAGTTAATTCCCTTGAGGTGCTACTTAGACATTAAAGAAGATTTTTACGCAATTAAAGGAAAGCCCTGTTAAACTATGAAAAGTAACAAGAGCCATCCTTAAACAAACAGAAAAATGCATTGAAATAGGCGGAGGACACTTTTTTGAAAATTATACTAAATTATTTATGATTTTTTCATTCCATTTTGTTTGCATTTGACACTGGTTTCCTTAAAAACTACTTAACTTGCCGTTCTGGGACCTGTTTTATTCAATTTATCAGGTCACAAACCTTAAGAAACTATTGAATTCGCCCCTTAACCAACCTTCCCAGGATTTCAGGAAGACCTCGTTTTACATGATGAGCTGAAATCCGGGCGAAATCTTTTGCAAACCGTAACTCGCTAACAAAGCATTTACATTTATATCAACATTTTAAAATTAGTTTTACATGTTTAATGAAGCTCCCCAGTTTCTTCATATCTTCGTGAATCACCCTGTATATACGATTCGCGCGCGAGCACGCACGCACACACAACACACACACACATGGCGCCTGGTAGCTAACAATTAAACTTTTGTTTCTAAACTTTCAGAGATAATATGAATATGATGAGAAATAGTTAAGGTAACAAATATTTTACAAACTTTATATGCTGCCATCTTTATAGTTTTATTCAGTGAGGCTAGCTAAACGAACATATTCAAACACTGTGCGTAAATACTGTCCCGGTATTGAGTTTTTAAAATTTATTTGACATTATGGAAGTTATCAAGCTTAAAAGTATTTTGGTACCTTTATTTAATATTGACATAGGTGATTGGTGACACAATGTAAATTTATTATATAAATAAAATGGTTAATGTTATGGTTATTAATCGTGAAACCTTATGATATATACTAAACCCTGCAAGAAACAGACATTGTTGTGAATGAATTAGAATTCTACAACATTTTGCTACGTTACTAAACTAAAGCTAATAACTGATATATCATTGTTTCTTTTCCTAAGTTTTACGGGCCAAGAGCAACAGTTATTAAATACATTTTTAATTGTCATTTTTTATTTATGTTGAGACATAGCTGACCTGATTGGTTGAGACTGCTATAAACCAAATCAAGCTGTTTGCTAATGTTATTTTTGTGCCAAGTTTAATAGTAGTCTGTTAAGAACCTACAGTTATTGTGTTTCTCAACGTCACAATACAATTGTCCACAATCATAACTTAGAATTCTGTATAACATGAATTGAATCTTAATTAGATAGAAGACTCACTCTGAATTCTAGGCTGGATTTCCATATTTGCTTAAAGGACTATAGCCCAGGGTGGTAGATATTTGATGTGGAAAATTGTTATGGAGAAACCTCAGAAATATATACATAAGCTAAATGTAAAGTAAATGGAAATGGTAAAATTCATTACAAGGAAAAAATAACAACTTTCTAAATGCAGACTATACCAGTACAGTATGTACAATAGGCTCTCAATATGGTTCGATAATTTTCCTCTTACAAGCCTTAGTTTCTGTACCTTATAATATAGTATATTATATCGCTTTACTGATGACAGATGAAACAACTTGATATTCGTGTTCAGTCTCCTACTCAATACACGACCAATTACAGTCCGCTGCATGATTGCTCTAGAAAAATGTTATCTAACTTCATGCCGTTCTCAAAGTTGAGATTGTGGATGAAAAAACAAAATGGCGGCCTGTTTTTATAGTTTTTAGTGTTTAAAAAATGACAGATGCTCAAAGCTGTAGCATTAAAGGTGGTAGATCTTGAAAGGTTTGATACGGCATTCAGCTGGAGGGATGGAGGGGCGGTACTATCGCGGTAGCACATGGGATGGCAGACCTTTTAAATCCGCTTCTGGCTGAAACTATTTGGCCAGAAGAGATGTTCTGAGTTCAAACTGTGACAAATCCACGTATTCAAAACGGAGGTCCTGTTTTAGTAAGTTACGAACACCTCCCATTCCACGCCAATACGCATATACACTAGAATAACCTGGAAAACAAAACACATCTAATTGGGCTTAGTTGAGATTGTGCTCTGTTAGAGACAAAATATTAGTGATCTCGCATTCTACATGCATCTCTAAAAAGTATATGATTATATTAACCGATCAAAAACCTATATAATATTAATCATAATTGTAACACATGTGTTGTAAATTTATATCTTGTATACATCATTGATAATAATCAATCCTTTCCATGAAATTACATAAGAAGAAAGAAGAGTGGAGACTAGAAACCTGCATTATTTTCTAACACCTAAACTCATTTCTTTAATTATCTCTATTTTATCTTCGTACAATGTCTTCCCTTAACACATATAAATGTTGTTTTTCAAAATATGTATGTGTCTGTCTTCCCAAATCACTACCAAATATATAAAATAATTTGGGCATGTTGTTATTTTTTTTATTTAGTAATTCCAAAAGCAACGCATCATTTCTTTTACAAAACATCAGCACAAATTATGTTCACGCCAAGATGGCTACCAATACACAAGCATTTATGAATGCAATTATAGGATTATAATATAAAATAAACATTAGTGAATAATTGTCCAAAAAGGAGGGAAAATAACAATTAGCAATATATTGGCGTAGCAGTAATCAGCCACAACAAACTTAACAATAAAACAAAACACACCTTCTGCAGTGACTGATATAATAATAATAATAATAACTAGAGCAACAAATATAAATACCAGAGTAGTATATAAATATTTGTAAACTAATGTGGTAGAATCAACTGTCACATCAGCAACAAGCAGCTATAGTTACGACGAATAATAAGTAATACATAAAACATACTGTAATAATATTAACAATAATAATGGAGAAGGGGAAAACACTAATTGGCAAAGGGAACTTAAATTCTCTGTTGCGCTGATGTGGATCTTTGAGGCATCACTTAAACACATTTAATAAAAACACGGTGTGTGTGATCCTCTTATAGATGCAACCTGAGAAGGCACATCACATCCATAAATACAGCAAAGTAGATCCAGAAGAGTGTTTCAGATAACTGGTAACTTCACTTCTAAAGAAGATGAGTAATCTCTAATAGAAGTCGATGGAAGATGAACATTTCACCGATCTTCAAAAGTCTGAAGATTCCTTAGTTTATTGCATAGTTCGTGTGTTGGGCACAACTTGATGATGTGTATATTCCAGGGAACGGACAAGTCTATGTCATTGAAGCTAATGCGTGCAGTCAATGAGGCCATAGATAAAAAAAGATGAGGCAATTCACTAATTTGAACAAGAAGTCGAAGTTAAGGCATTTAAAGCTCAGTGTAAAAGTTTGTAGTAGAGGTCAAACAGCTCATCAAGTTCAATCACAGCTTTATCGTAAAACCCTTAGCCAAACCTCATTTCCAAGAGTCTGATAAACCGTGTTTGGTCTTTGTAGAGCTTATCTGAATGGTCAGATTGACCCGGAGACCAGATGATGGAACATTACTCCAGAAAAGAACTTATCAGTATCTTATACACTATGACCAGTGAATGAGGAGATCTAATGCCTCTGGTTTAGCGGTAAATAAAGTCAAACAAAGAGGATGCTCTAGAAATTACATTAACCATATGCTCATAAGGGCTAAGATACAAAAAGAATAAGTCGAAATCACACCCAGATCTCTTACTTTATCAACTACCCTCAGAGCAACACCATTGAATTTATATTCATAAATAAACATCGTCTTGCATTGATAAAAATAACTACTCATTGATATGACAAGACACGATATGTTAGTGTACGTAATCTACTAAACCAATACATTTATGTATATTAATATTACAAGAATACGTTTGATTTTAAATTACCTTTAGTTTTAAACCAATTTTCAACTGAAAACGAACTTTATATAGTATAAAATGTATTGTCTTGTGAATTTAAAAACGCAAGTCGTGTGTAAGAAAAAAAAATTAAACGGCTGGGAAGGCGACCGGCGGCTACTGAAAGAAGGTGATCTCGATCCCTGTGTGTGTGGTAGTTGTGTGGTGATTCGCGGGTTTTGGTTATAGGTTGGCCCTGTTTCTGTGAATTTTGAGTGTGTGTGTGATAGTGATATTATTGTTCAAAATTTAACAAAATGCCTCCAAAGAAACGTGATAAAGATCAAGATTCTTCTAAAACAAGAGTAGATCTTGTACAAGCTGACCATGAGTTATTTCTTCAAGCGTTTGAAAGTGAGTGTTTTTATTGAAGACGCTTGGGTTTGTTTCAGCAACCGTTGACATGGAGTCATTGATTTTGAATAGTGAATTTCATATTCTCAGCAAATTATGTTTCAGTTTAATGATATGCATGAAAAGGCTGTGATATTACACAAATTAGTTTAATTTTTTCTGATAGGAGCAATTAAATATAGTATTACCACTAGGGATTATTTTATTAAAAGTAAAATAATATAAATGTCATAACCTATCAACTTTTCTTGTCTATACTAATTGATATTCCAACTGCTAATACATAGAATTTTTAGTTGTATAAGTTATTTGCTTCCTAAGTTTGTATGTGGTCAACCAAAAATATTTGTGAATATTCCCCCAAAACACCAGCCTAACCATACAAACTAATATTCTTCTTTTAAAATTGAGGCTGCAATATAGTAAGTGGCCACTACCACACAATAAAAATCATTGATATTCATGATTATCTAAATGACCGAGAACCAAAATGTCAAACTGAATTCCTTAATATGTATTTCAAATTACATTATAACTTAGTGCAGCTATTTTTATATCTAAAAGGTGATAATGTAATGACGAATAAAAATCTATCTAGGCTATGTGTATTTATAAAATGTAACAAACAAAACCGTGTAACATTTAGTTACTATTTTAAAGGATGTGTACTTGTGACACAATAATTAATTCTAAATAACTATAATTTTGTATATATGTATTAGTTTTAGGTATTTCCTGATTTGATTGTGGGGGTGGCCACATACTACTGTAGCCAAAATTGAGGCAGGCTTGATATATTTATTCTAATTGGTAGGTAGGCTTTTTTTTGGAAGGGGGTTCTATCTACGCCCACACGGTATTTCAGCTGAGTGATACCAAAGGTTTTTATGGAAAATCTGTCTAATAACCACTTACAAATATTTATTAATTATTCTGATTAAGTAAGTATTTTATCTTTATTAAACTGCCACTCTGCCCAATTTAATTGTTATGGCAGTGTGTTAAATATAGCTAACTGGGGTGGATTTAGTAGAGTTTCTAAAAATTAATTAGTTCTATTTACTACATGATTAACTGCGAAAACCAGTTTAGAAAATATTGAGCTACACGAAAAGATAAAAAAAACCTGTTTTTTGGTTACAATATATTTTCATTTTAGATAGTCTAGGTTATATTTTATCCCTCTCTAAAGGGTGAGGTAGATAACTAGTCCACGAAGTATAGCGGCTGAACCAAGAAATTATCTCCTTAGATTTAACAAAAATCCCATATTTTGACCTCTAAGAATTTGGTAAAAACATAAAAAAAATATCCCAAAATACCTTTTATGAAGGGTTAGGGGTCATTTTTTAAAGAATTTCAAATGTAAAGATAGGTTGAGCTGTATCTAATTTCAAAGGTCTCTTATTGACTGATCTTTTTGAAAAAAAAACAGCTCTAATAAATTTTGTTTCTTGTATCCAAATGTCAAAGTCCTACGATTTTCACTGTTTTTTTTTTTTTTTTACTGAAACCTTGTTAAAAAATTTCAACAAATCCAAATTTTTATTCAAAGTTACCAAAGAAGTACTCTTTCTAAAAGTATGTTACAGTTTGCTTTTCAGCACATTTCAAATTTTTTCAATAGTTCAAATTTATAATTTATAATATTTTAAACTTTTGAAACCTTCCAGATCCTGATGACATTGCACTCACTACAAGACAACATGATTTGTCCAAGATAAATTAATATAAGTTGTTAGTCTTAAAAAAGTTGTCTGATTTGTTCTAGTATAGTGAATTCTGATTAAATTTTATATTCAGGTTAAGTTTCTAATGGGTAGATTTTAATAAGCATAAATTAAGCTTACAACGGCCTACACTTGTTATTCAATTGCTATTTATCGAATGGTTCGATTGTTTTTATCCAAAGGATAATTTGATATTACAATAAATTTAACTTAGCATATGATTTCAACTTATCAGTTATAGTAATTTTAATGTAAACAATAAACAAGAAGTAAATAATATTTGAGACCTGGAAAATGGCGATGACTATGAGGAAAATATGTAAGACATTCCTCACAGGTGACAAGATTTGTTTAAGTAGCTTCAACATCTGGGTTTGGTTCCTGGTAATACATAAGGAGAATTCTTTCCTCCATTTCACAAAAAGCGGTTACCTATTGATATCAAGCTGGGCAAGTTATAAATATTGTAAATATTCTAGGCCATAGTTGGTTTTGTTGTTTTGAAAAATTTTATATATTTAAAATTATAATGTACGAGATTCTTCTTATTACGGTAATTTATTATAACTAATTGTATACGATTTTTACATACATTGAAGTTGAATATGTCAACATTGGTTTTATAATAGCAATCGAATAATGGGTGTAGGCTGCTTATTACAGTCTCCCCTGTTCTAATAAATAATTGGAAAAATATAAATTACATTTTTGAGTTAGTAGATTACAATTTAAGAAACATTTTATAATTTAATATGTCTGGATTAGCCGATGTTTCTATTAAATTGTTTAACTAGCCTTTAATTATTAAATTAATATAATACGCATATAAACACATATAACTCATATTAACTTCCTCTGTGAGGCCTTCTAGATAGCATAAACATAGTAAAAGACCCAATATAGATCCTAGAGGTACTCCATGTTTTACAGTTTGATTATTTTGAAATTGTAATGTCTTAAGTGTTTACAATTTTCAAAATCATTTGTAACATGTTTAAATTTAAACATATTGCTGGTCTATTATAAACATAATGATTTATTCTCCTTTTTTATCCAAGCAAGGTATGTATAAATAATGTCTTAGAAATTAAACTGTCATGTTATCAAGTTATGTAGCAGCTATTTAGAAAAAAAAAATGCTCAAAAACAAAATAGTTAACAAACTGAAAAGAGTCCAGTCACATAGTAACTGAAGTAGAAGTCTGTAACACTGGTCTCGCAGATCATACCGGTCAATACTGCACAGCTGATCTTCCTAAAATACTTGACAACTCAACATCTTCAACATATATAGGGATACAAGCTCAAGGAATCTAAATAACCTAAAACACTTCTTAGCCACAGAAACTTGGGAAAATGTGACACAATCAAATGACACTGATGGCGCTTATGACAATTTCCTTATCACCTTTACTAGGGCCCTTAGATGTTGCCTGTCCATTCAAAACCAAGAAACTACATCACTCTAAAAGGAATACATACCACAACGCAGAAGCCTTGAGCTTACAGAAAGAATTTATTAAAGCGAAGGACAAGTTCAATCTTACTGGAAGAATAGAAGATAAGACTGAAGCAAACCGGAAGAAGAAAGCTTATGATCTAAAACTCAGAGAGCTTAAGAAGGAGGCCAATGCAGACTATATAAATCAAGCTAACAATAAAACCAAAGCAATCTGGGAAATTTATAAATAGAGAAAGAGCTGCTAAAAACCAAAACAACACACCAGCCTGACTCATTTAAAAATTGATAAAGTACAAGAAACAGACCCAAATAAAATCGCCTAACCACCTTAACACCTTCTTTATTAATACTGCTGACAACACTCTACAACAACAACAAATATCAAATGACAACATAGTATATAATCCACTTTACAACATAGAAACCATAATGACAGAGATGACCCCTACCACAGTAAAGGAGATTAAACAAACAATCCTCTCACTAGCAAGTAAAACCTCCCTCTGGTTTGGACGAAATGTCTTCTAAAATCATAAAATTTTGCGAGGCTGAACTCTTAAGACCAATACACCACATCACTAACCTATCCTTTATGCAAGGCAGATTCCCGAAAAACCTAAAACTTGCCAAAATATATCCTAAACATAAACAAGGAAATAAAGACGAAGCCACAAACTACCTTCCCATCTCACTACTACCGACTGTATCTAAAGTAATAGAAATAATAACTCTATCTAGACTCCTCACTCACCTGCAAGCCAATAATCTCCTGTCAAAATAAACAGCATTGAGGTTTCAGAAAAGGAAGATCTACATTAACTGCAATAATGGACTTTGTTGAATTTATTATAGACAACCTAGAAGAAGGCAACACCATCACCAGTATCTTTCTAGACCTGAGTAAAGCCTTCGACTGTCTTGGCCATAACCTAATCCTAGCCAAACTACAATCTCTTGGCATTCTACAGTCAGCTCTGAAATGGTTTAGAGTTAGTTACTTGAGTGAAAGATACCAAAGTTGTGGAGGTCAAACAGAGAAGAAATGGAGACACCTGCACTGTCAGGTCTGGAAGGCTTGGTGATCCCCAAGGCTCCGTCCTAGGGCCAATCCTATATATTTTATTTACAAATGACTTGCCAACTTTCTTGGTAAAACTACTAAATTCTATTATGTATGCTGACGATACTGTTCTGCTATCTGCCCAAAAGGATGTTGAACAGGAAATAAACTCCTACATCTCATTTAATATGGCCCAACAATATTGCAGATACAATGATCTATTATTAAACAGCTCCAAGATTAAGCAAATCACTATAGGAACTAATAAAAACTATGTGGCCGAACTCCCTGACCTTCAAGAAGCAGAACACATGAATTATTTAGGAATAACAATAAATAATAATTTAACTTGGACAAATCACATTGACAATTTATGCCTAAAGCTAAATTCATCTCTATATGCCTTATGACGAACCCCATGCAACTAGCAACCTTGGAACCCACTAAAATAGCGTACTATGCGCTATTTGTAAGTCATCTTAGGTATTGAATAGCAGCATGGAGAAGCGCAACAAAATTCAACCTTTCAAAAGCCTTAAAATAAAAAAAAATCAATACGTTTAATGGGCAACCTAGAGAAAGTTGTAGAGCTACGTTTAAAGAATTGAAAATACTTACGGTAACATCCCTTTACATAATAGAAACAATATTGTATTGCCAAACAAGAGACCTTCCCCGAAATGGTGACCTCCATGAGCATAATACAAGACATGGTCAAGACTTCCCACTACCTCTTCACAGAACAGCCTTATTGGAGAAAAAACCTACCTACGCTGGGAAGAAACTCTTTAATGCTCTTTCAGAAGAAATCAAGAATAATCAAGATAATCTCAAGAAAATGAAGACAGCAATGAAGAACTGGCTACTGCAGAGATCCATCTATACAATAGAGGAATTTTATTCTTGGAGGCAACTCAATCAAGACCACTAATACTTTTTATAATAAGACTTAACACCTATGTACATCTTATTTTCATTGACGCTACTTTTAATCTTAAAGATTATCAATAAAGAATCTCTGATTTCTGAAGTATTTAGCTCAATGGCATCAGCTACAATTTTAACAAATATACACTACTATTAAGAAGGATAAATGATAAATCAAAATGCTGCTAATACAATAAAGAGCAGTATTAGGACAATATTTTTTATCATGTTAATAATAATAACCAGACCTACAAAGGTTATTAAAACTGATTGATTAGCTACTTGCACTATTACAACACTTTTTTAAGGACTTCTAAACTGTCATGCTCAAGTAGCCAGATCTTAAGTTTCATGCATAACTTTGCTAAGTCCTGAATACTTTTAAGATGCTGAGGTAATTTATTACAGAATTTGAAGTATTTGGATCCAGCCTGAAAATTTGGATTTGGAAGGAATGTCTGAAAATGTATTTATTAACTTTTGTTAATCTAAATATCCGAGAACTTCAAATGTCATGAGGAATATTTATGTTACCCCTATTGCCATATCTAAAATAAAATAATCTCAGTACTTTATAGACATTACAAGTGTTATATGGGTAAAATGTTCAAGGAGCAAAAAGGGGAAATGAACTGTCTAGCATTCCTTTATGTAAAATTATTCTTTAACAAAATTTTTGATTTGTTCTGATTTTATTAACGGAGGTAAGTAAAAGTTATCTCAGCCGCCCCCCATTATATTTATTATCGCATATTGATGTTTTGGGAATCGTATCAAAAAATTTATAAAATTGTAAGGGGGAGTTGAAGGCCCCCATTCCCGCCCATGTTAAAAGTAGAATTTAGGACACATATCTGGTAACCAAAGCAACTAACAGCATATACAATTTTTATATGCTGTGATTGTTGCATCATATTAATAAAATACACTACAATTAGCTTGATAGGTAATATAACCTGAATATTATAAATTTTTTTTTTCCAATCGCAAATTTTTTTTTCAAAGATATTTAATATTAATATATTTTTTTTTTTCTAGTTGAAGAATTTTATTCATTGTATTTATCTTGTACATTACATATAAACAAACAGCCCAGTAAAATTTTCAAAGCAATAACTCTACTAGTACCTGAGATAATGTTTTCCTAAAAACTAAAAAAATGCAACTTTCGGAAACGACATAAATTGTAAAAATCAGCTTATTATTGTGAATATTTTACCTTAACAACCCCAAGTCCGTAAATAGCGAGCTGCACAACAACCACTACAAATTCTTTTCTCTTTGCAAGGAACATTATTCGGATTCTTTGGTTGCATCCTGTGCAGCCTTTTTGACCTACGTGTAAAAATCCATGTAGCAATATTGGAGACTAGATCAGCCAATGATAGAGAAAAATAGGTTTAAACACTACCAATACTGCAACAGGAACCACCCTCCCCCCCCAAACTGTAGTTTTATGCTTGAAGTCTTTTTATTTCATAAACAGCTTTAAAGTTACACTATGCACCACGAAACCGGTGCCATGTTGGCCATAGCTGGATGGCTACGGAGTGTCATCCGTAGAGAAACCTGTCCAACATGGACCATACAGAACGTTTCATTTTATCCAAACTAGTTTACATTAGCTCCAACTTGCATTAGCTATAATATGACTGAAATTTATCAATAACTTAACTCTGACAGACACCCTACTCCATTATAATAGATTTACCATCTGACAGAGGTTTACCGCCAAGCCTTGCATTTAATTTTCGCAGCCTTGTGCCCATTCTCTTGGAAATATGCCCTGTAAACATTCAAGCTTCTCAACAGGGGTGTCATCACCATAAGGATTTATCACCACTACAAGCCAGATGAGCCTTAAGAGTCGCCGTCACCTAAAAATTTTACAGACCGTACGCCACGCTTAGGTATCGATACATGCGTACAAACTGCAACAGCAGCCAACGCACTCCATGCCCGCCACATGTCCGCCTCAAAATTTTTTAAACAATTAGTTCCTGACATTTTATTTACCCTTCGTTGCCTTTGTTTTTTTTCACATCCACTGCAGTACTTTGGCAACACTTTCCACATCCAACCACTTTTCCCGGTATCAACCCTCCTCGTAACAGTACCCACCAGCCATTTTTGGATACAATCCTCTCTTTTGCCACAGTTCCAAACAAAAGCAATTGGAATGTCAGTACTAATTTCTTTTTTCATCTTATCATCTTATTCGCATTTATTGCTTCTAATGTGGCCTTTTTCATATGACAACTTTCAGTAACAGAAGCTAGAGAGTTTATCTGAGAGTATTCGTATATTTAAATTACATAGGTGCAAGGCGAAGGCAAGTTCAACATTACACACAAAAGTTTTCCAGCTTCTGGCCCTTTCCCAATGCAAACCGCAAACGTAAAAAATTCTTAGATTGATATCAAAAGTAGTATTTATACAATAAAATTAGAAGAGTAAAGATTCATGACTACCCAGTGCAGTCATCAATTGTACACTATTAGAACTAAATTACTTGCCAGCCCATTACGCTTTTCTATATCGTCTTTTAACACAACGTCAGATCCACACGTCCTATACAAGCTACAAAGTTAAGAAACACTGAACACAAAATGTTGTATGAAAATTAATAAGTTTACTATCTGAAGCATCAAAAGCTATCAAAGTAATCTAATTGCCACCCCTTTTCTTTCAGCCAGAACTGAGTGACTGAGGCCTAGGCCTAAAATCAGTCTCTGCTTCCTGCCTTGGATTAAGTCATTTGTATACCTTGAAACCGTGAAACTTACGTTTTTTTTATTTGCACATCCTCCTCGCATATTTACAACTACACTCTAAAATATTTCCACTCATCAAACAAATAAACATAGAACAACAACACTTATGTTTACCTTACTCACGACAAACCCAGAAACAACAGTAAACAATACTAGGTTAGCTAAGCGCACAAAAAAACAACAGCAATAGACAACATCAATCATATGCAGTAAGTGTTGCCAACATTGATTTTTCTTCAACCTTTACTCTTCACTTTGAGTACTATGCAAAGTGCAAACAATACAGAAATAATTATCGTCATAGAAGTTGTGAAAAGCTGGAACTGTCGCAAATTTGGCTATGCAGACTACTTTTATAAAATTAAATAAAAAATACTTAGAACAACCTTATAAGGCCATGATTTGGTATCAAAATGTACAGAAAGATACAGCGCCCCCAAATAGCTAAAAAAAAAAAATTTTTTTTGTTATTTATATGACCCTTCGACCAACACTCCCCCTTCCTGATAAGGGTAAAGTTAAGAAAATTTTCTTGAAAAAGTAAAAACTTTTCAGCAGACTGATTTTGTAAGTTTCACTTAGGACAATTAATTTACATGAATTGTCCCAATATAATGTTTTTTATCTAAAATGGGACACCTAGGTACTGTAAAATTACTGAACGTCTGTAAAATTGGTAAAATATTCCACTACAATTTGATTTCATGGTAGATTCAATTAAGTCAAAGTTACAGATGCTTTTGCTAATCCCACAGAAAAATTTTTCCTTTATTTAAATTTTTTTTTTTTTTTTTTTTATTATTGCATAAAATATTAGTCAATTCTATTTTGGTGTAACATAAGAAAGGCTAATGTCGTCGGGAATAAGCAGTTATATTTAAGGAAGAAGATTCCAAATTTAAAAGATTTATTTATAAAAATTAAGAAGTGGGTTGCCGAGGTATAACTCGATGTCCTTGTGGCACCACCGTTGATCTTACAGGCAAGGACTGACATCAGGCATTCATACGATTACCTTTATTCTTGTTTACTAGTGCTACTCTTTACAATTCCACTTAAAAGTTTCTATTAGCCTATTAAAAGTATGTTACGATCACTAATGTTATAATAATCATTAAAATTATGCTTGTTATCAGCTTATCATTAACAATTTCATAATTAACTTATAGTTTTATTTATTACATTTTTGTATTTCCTCTTCTCCAATGACTCTTTAAAAAAATAGAGTAGTTAAGCCCTTACATAAACAACTGATCAGTGAGATCTAACATAAAATAAATCTGTAACTGACGACCTTGTAATATGTCGCTCCATTTAACTAAAAATAAGCATCAGAAGACATCTATTTATTACCAGTTATCGTTGGTTGGTAACATTTTATCATTGATACATAACCAAAATTGTACATTTACACTGAGATTGTAGTGCATAGATAATAGAATAATTCCATAAAAGAATTGTTGAATGTTAATGTCACGCTGGACGTACACTGCGTTACCACCAATGTCAGAGAGCACATTCCCAATAGTAACTCATTTAGTAATATTCCATGAAGCCTGAGTAGCTTTGTGATGGTGAAAACGTTATAAATGACAATACAATTTAAAATTAATCGTTTTGAAACTAATTATCTAGATACTTAATTTAAAGGTATGAGGAAAATCAAGCAGATTTTTTTGATTGTAGTTCGCCATAAGAATTTATTAAAGAACAATGGTGTTTTAATAAACTCGAACCCCTTCAGTTGATTTATTTGTCCTGGATCTATGACGTGGCTTGCCTTGTCCCCAATAAATTATTTGGAATCCAAGTTGATTCAAATTCGCAACTTGATCAGTTTCTAATATCCCCTATTTCTTTCCAAATATTTTGGAAAGAATAATGTGAGAGCAATGAAAACGCGGTTTTATAAACCTGTAAAACATGCGATCTGGTCACTTTTTAAAATATAAATTTTTAAAATTATTTTCAGTTTCCATTATGGGTAAATTACACAGAAATGGTGATTAGGAGGTTTAATTGAAATGTACCAATGGTTTTAAAATTACTTTAATTACTGAATTTTTTTTTTTTATTACGTGTATTGGAGTTTTATTCATTCATCTCAGATGGAATGTTATTTTTTATAAGGAAGAAATACCTCCAAAAACATCAAGTGTTTTAATACCACCTACCCTATTCTTTGTACCGGATTACCATTTCCAAGTTTACTTTGACTATTGTTTTAGTATTAAAAATTAATGTCCTTGTTTACCAAGTTTTGAATATAAAATAAATGTGATAAATTTGTTTCAGAACCGACACCAAAATCCCAAAATCTACAGAATTTTTAACACGAATCGAGGAATTATGTTATGTTGGTAATAGTATTCAGTGTCAATTGTATTTTAACAAATGAGACTAAAAATTATTAGTATTATGATATACATGAAATGTTTTGAGGAGAAAATCACTTCTAAAAATTTAGTTTAAGGTCTGTTTAAATAGAATTCACTTTGATTGATTTGTAACTCTATATTGATAAGGTTTAATTTTAATGTTTTTTTATTGACCATAATTTTGTCTTTACAAATTGAATCCTGGAGAAGATATCATTAGTAGTAATTATATAAAAAATGTAAACAATTAAACCTTGTAGTGGATTTATGGTTTTTATGCCCAAAATAAACTTATCGAGCCGTCCTTATTGGGCCAAAGTTTGATAAAAGTATTATGACTTGAAAAATTGCAGCTAACTGGATGTCATGAAAGTCTGTGAGGCAGTGCAAATTGTTACAATTTTTTTTGCTAGGGTAGCATATTGCATCATTATACATTAGTTCCATCCATTTGTAAACATATTGCAGATGATTGGCAAGCTACAGATTATACCATTAGTGGCTATCAATTCAAATACGTATTATATAAACTGTTATGCGTATTTAAACTACCTACGCCAAATGAAAATCCTAGAAAGAAACGGGAATACCACATCCGTTATTCATTTTCCTAGTTGCTTACAGACGTGAAAACCAGTTGGAAATTCAGTGCTGTTTCTGTGAAGTTTAACTGATAAAAACCATTGAGGGGATAAGGAATGGCTGTGTCAAAAGAACTTTCCAGAAATTAACCGAATAAGAATGGTTTGTGGTGAAGAAATGACGCCCAGTAAATCAATGGATGATATTGATAACAGAAAATTGAAACAAAAAATGCATTCTTGAATTTCATAGTATATCAAAAGAATTCCCTCAAGTTTTTCAAAAGGTACTCTCTAGGACATTTTAGTACATTAAGTGCCCTCTTTACCTGTTGACGAGTGCAGGCAAACATACCCAAAGGCGTGCACACGGCATTTGCCGTTTTTGTCCCGTATGAGGAGGCACCGGCATTTTCCGTTTTGCAGACCTTAAATGACTGTCAATTCGTTCTCTCTGACTTACTGTGACGTCTAGCGTGAGATTTTTGGAACTTTTCAGTTGTTCCTAATAGTGTCTCTGTACAGTGTTGCTAGTCCTGTATCGTCGGTGGCACCTGGTGATTAACTTAAAAATAATATTTTACGGAGGCAAGGACACAAGACCCGCTACGCCTCCAAGCTCGCACATATTTTATAAGGCCACTCCCCAG